>NC_041385.1:286488915-286499823 GCF_002162155.2 Triticum dicoccoides
AAAGAAAATGATGAAAATGTCAAAAAAATAAAAGAAAATAAGTTTCCCATGTGATATGTGGTCTAGTTGTTGGCAAAATTTGCAAATATGATTTTCGACTTTATTTGCAAAATCTCTCGAGAATTTGTAAAATGGGCATAACTTTTGCATACTAACTCGGATCAAAAAGTTTTCTATATGAAAAATCATCTACTCGAAAAGTTACATCCAAATTAAACTGGGGGAACGTTGTTAAACATTTTCAAAATCCTCAAAAACCTAACAGAAAGAAAGTTACGGGGCTTTTAAGATCTAGAGTGGAAAAAATCGAAAAAATTTCAAACTGTGGTCAAACAATGGTCAAACTAATTATTCTAGAATATTAGTGTTACTAAATAATTACTTTAGTTTTTTTGAATTTTGGTCAAATCTGGTCAAACTATGGACAAACTGTGGTCAAACTGTGGTCAAACTAATTATTCAAGAAATATTAGTGTTACTAATTTTTTAGAACAATAGTTTCAAACTCAAATAGTGAAATGTGTGACTTCATGCTCAAGCTAAATTCCTGAGGTTAATAGGATTGACATCTTACTATTGTCAGGAAAACAACAAGTGCAGACTTGGAAACGAGGGAGAATAGAACCCGGAAGTTAAGCGTGCTCAGGCTGGAGTAGTGAGAGGATGGGTGACCGTCCGGGAAGTTAGATGACTTGGAATGATGAGGGGTGATTAGAGATTAAATTGATCAGCGATGAGGGGTGATTAGAGATTTGAGGTTAACAAAATTCAGAAATTTTAAAAATAGGGGAAAAAAGAAAAATATTTTTTCGAAAAAAACAAAAAAAACCCGCGCTGGTAGTAGTAGCGCGGGTTTTTACCCACGCTACTACTAAAGGACGTAGTAGTAGCGCGGGTGGCACCCGCGCTACTGCTATAAGTTAGCTGTAGCGCCTTATTAGTAGCACCGGCCCCCGCGCTGCTAATAGGCCCAAAACCCGCGCTGCTGCTAGGCTTTTCCCTAGTAGTGATATCTAGCCCCCAAACCGTAAATGGCCATGATAAACAGATTGTCTAAAGAGCTTGGGCAGGCAGGTGGATGTTCTTGGAATGGAAATAGCAGGTTTCACATTTCGTGACTAGCTTGACCGCATCTTGGAGGGTTGTGGGCCAATAGAATCCTTGACGAATGCTTTCCCAACTAATGCCCCTGATGCAATGTGGGAGCCGCACATGCCCATGTGTATCTTAGCCAGCAGTTCCTTTCCTTCTTCCCGGCAGATGCACTTCAATTTCACACCGTTGGGCCTCGTTCTGTAGAAAGTGTCATCAATAAACTGGTACATACTAGACCATCTGGGCTACTCTTTCAGCCTCAGCTTGATCATTGGGGAGTTCTCCAGTTTGGAGAAAGTGGACTATGTGCCTTGCCCAAGTTGGAGACTGGGGCTCGTCAACAAGGACTAGCGGCACCTCCTCAACTACGGGGGCACACTCCTCATCCACGGGGACCGTGGTCCCGGCGGGAGGGTGCGGGCCCACAAGTTGTGAGGTTCCAGCAGGGTCCCTGCCTGGAGCACGAGGCTCTATCGGGAGAAGCTTACTGGAGTCCATCTTTCTCCTCTTCTAGGCCATTGTTGCTGGGGATACGGAGGACTGAGTAAGATGGAGAACAAAAGTTCCTGGTTCCATAGGAAGCTTTTGCGCAACCCACATTGACAGATGATTAGCTATGCTATTTTCTGCACGAGGTACGTGCTCTGTTTGCAATCCGTCAAAGTGCTCCTCCAATCATCTCACTTCCTCAACATATGCCTCCATCAAAGGACTTTGGTAATCCTTGTTAACTAGTCACACCACAAGCTGTGAATCTCCTCGAATAATCAGCTTCTTGATTCCCAATTCTGCAGCAATCCCGAGACCGGCAAGGAGCCCTTCATACTTTGCTATACAGTTGGTTGCCTCTTCCCAGGAAAAATGCATATGGACGGCGTACTTCAGGTGCTCCCTTGAGGGTGCGACAAGAAGCACACCAGCACCTGCACCTTGTAGAGAAAAGGCACCATCAAAATACATAATCCATTCTTGGGGCGCTTCCTTGCTGGGGATAACTATTTTGTCACTTCCTCATCAGGGGTTGACGTCCATTCTGCAATAAACATTGCCCATGCCCTGCTTTGAAATGTTGATGTGCTCTCAAACTTCAGACCAAAACTGGACAACTCCAAATCCCACTCCACTACTCTGCCTGTAGCCTTAGGGTTTTGGAGTATCCTTTGCAACGGAAAGCGAGTGACAACCGTGATCTCATGGGCTTGGAAGTAGTGGCGCAGTTTCCTTGAGGCCATAATGCGACCAAAGATCAACTTTTGCACGCCAGAGTACCTCGATCGAGCCCCCTGTAACAAGGAACTGACAAAGTACACTGGGGGTTGCACCACTTTCTTCCTGGTCGTGTCCTTGGGATTGTCATCACTACCGTGCTTACTTCTATCTTGATCCTTATCTGAATCTGTCGGTCGTTGCTCACTCTCTGCCTCGTCCACTTCCCGCTGTGCCACCAAGGATTCACTAACCACTTGGTTGGTTGCCACTAAGTATGGAAGCAACGACTCTTGTGGTTTGGGAGCAACCAATGTGGGCACAGAAGATAAGTGGGCCTTCAACTCTTGTAGGGCCGCATCTGCTTCTGGGGTCCACTTCATCGGTCCTGCCTTCTTTAAGATTTTGAAGAATGAATCTGCTTAGCGTAGCAACACACCCTTTCAGACGCCTCACATCCTTAATTGTCCTTGGCACTTGAATCTACTCGATGGCTTTGATCTTGTCGGGATTGGCTTGGATCCCCCGATGGGACACAAAGAACCCAAGTAGCTCGCAGGAGGGAACACCACACACTTCTTTGGACTGAGCTTTAAGTTGATCTTGCACAGATTTGCAAATGTCTCCTCCAAATCCAGGATAAGAGTTGCTCTGTCCTTGGTTTTGACCACAGTTTCATCCATATAAGCGTCAATGTTTCTGTGCAATTGTGGCTCGAAACCAATCTGGACTGCCCTTTCAAAAGTAGACCCGCCACTCTTTAATATGAATGGCATGCAGATAAAACAGTATGTACCACATGGTTTGATGAACGAGGTCTTCTCTTCGACTTCCTTGGACATGAAGATCTGGTGATATCCAGAATATGCATCCAGGAAAGAAAGCAAATCACATCTTGAAGTGGAATCCACAATCTGATCGATGCATAGCAAGGGAAATGGGTCCTTTGGGCAAGCCTTGTTGAGATCTGTGAAATCTATGCAAAGCCTCCATTTCTTATTGGCCTTTCGGACTACTACTGGATTTGCTAGCCAACTAGGATGTAGCACTCCTCTGACCAAACTAGCAGCTTCAAGCTTCTTAATCTCTTCTGCAATAAACTGCTGCCTCTCCAAGGCCTGCTTCCGGACACTCTGCTTGACAGGTCTGGCATGCGGGCAGACATCAAGGTGGTGCTCGATTACCTCCCTGGGAACATCGGGGATATCATATGGTTGCCAGGCAAACACATCGATATTCGCCCGCAGAAAGGCAATGAGCGCACTTTCCTATTTGTCATCAATGCTGGCGCCGATGGTAAAGGTACCATCAATGCCAGCCAGCCCTACCGGGACCTACTTCACTTCTGGAGCAGTAACCTTGGTCCTCTTGCTATTGGAACTCTCCGGCAAATCATCAACAAGCACAGTGCACTCCAAAGAGGTACGCTACCCAGATTCTTTGCCATCATCCTACTATCCTTCTTCTTTCCTCTGCTTTCCTTGCTGGGAACTGCTGCTGCCGTTGCCTCTGCCGTGACCGCATCCTGCTACATCTTGTCCACACAAATATTTGTGTCCTTCTCATCCGATGGGATGGAGATGATTCCAAGTGGCCCAGGCATCTTCAAGGTATTGTAGGCATAGTGGGATACCTCCATGAATTTTGCCAGGGCTGGTTGTCCATGGATCCTATTGTATGACAAGGGGAGGTCGACCACTTAAAAAACAATCTTTTTTGTCTGATAGTTCAACTCCCCTCCAAATGTCACATGCAACGTGATCTTTCCCTTAGGATCACTCCTGCTGGGAATAAGTCCTTGAAACGTGTCGGTGTCCTCTAACTCCTCTTTTGCTATCTAAAGCCTGCTGATAACCTCTGGGAAAATTAGATTCAACCCGGCCCCGCCGTCCACCAATATCTTAGTGACCTTGAGGTTGCGAATTGTTTGAGAGACCAATAATGGCAAACACCCTACCGTAGTGGTACAGTAAGGATGGTCATCTTTGTCATAGATGATGGGTGTGCATGACCATTTGAGTGGTTTCTGGGCCCCTAGTGTTGGTTCCATGACATTGACCTCACGCGCCCACCGTTTGAGTTGGCGGTGAGAGGTGTGCAAGGATGCACCCCCATCAATGCACAGGGCATCAGTGGACTTCTAAAACTCTTGCTCACTGGTTTCCTCTTCAATCCCTCCATCACACTCATTATCACAAACTTCCTTGTTTTGACCTCTGGCAGGTTTTCATCTGTTCCAAAAAGGTTTGCCAGGGCCATTTGCTTCACTGCCTCGACCCTTACCGCTAGTGACATTCTGACCCTTTTCCTTGTCACGCTTCTCGTACTCAGCTCTTTGCCTCTTAACAAGCTGCTCAACCTGATAACACTCTTGAAGGTCGTGGCCCTTGGTCCGATGGATCTTGCAATATGGCCCATCGCCCTTCCCGGCCTTCTCGGCAGCCGCAGCTTCCCGGCAGTCAGCGCACACGGTAGCTTCCTTGCCGGGAGCTTCATCCTTGGCTGTCTTGCCAGTACTAGGCGTACCCGATCCTTCAACAGTCATCACTGCCTAATCCTTGGGCCTCTTATTGCGCTTCTTGCTCTTCTTCTAACTGGTGGATTCATCATCATCTTCTGAATCAATATTGATGCAGTCCTCCTCTCCGGGTAACTTCCTCCCTTCCATCCTGGCACACTAATCCTTCACAGTCTTGGGCAACCGTACATTCATCTTGGAATGAATCCTACGCACACATTAGACTGGAAGGCGGCAATCACAACAGCCAGATGGATGTTTGGGATGTTCCTGTAGACTCTGCTGAACCTCTGCAAATACTTCCAGAGAGTCTCTCCTTCCTTCTCCTGGAGAAGCTGCAAATCGCTGGACCGGCTTGGTTCTTGATGGCTTCCAGTGAAGGCGCCAATGAACTCATCGAAAAGGTTAGCCCATGGCGAAATGGAGTTCTCCGGCAGATGCAACAACCAAGAATGCACACTCGACTTGAGAGCCAAAGGAAAGTAGTTGGCAAATACCTTCTCATCTCTTCCCCCGGCAGCTTGGACGGAAATGGTGTAGATGCTTAAAAACTCTGCTGGGTTGAGCCTGCCATAATACTTCTCGGGTATCTCTGGCTTGAACGTGAGGACGGACGGTCAACAGACTTGCCGAAACTCACGAGTAAAGGCAGGGCATCCAACCTCAAAAGGTAGGCACCCACCGATATCAAGCACATGATCGTCAATGTCAGGACCGTTCCACCCGTTGGTCTGGCGGCGGTCGTCGTGGCGTTTCTAAACGACAATGCGTGCGTCTTCCTGTGGGGACCCCGACTCATAAGTCAAGATCACCGAATGCACGTGTACAGTGATCCTAGAGATCAAAGCTTACTAAACACACAAAAGCTGAATAACAAGAGTCCTACATCCATACATACCGTCTTACTCAAATTATGACCATTATGGTCACGTCTTACATAGATAAAGCCTCAAGGGCTGAACATCAAATGAACACAAGTAGCGGAAATCTTCGTCGATAAGTAGACCCCATGCCATCTGCCTTAACCCAATAGGCATTCTGACTGGGAAGCATCGTAGTTCGCATGTTCGTCACCAAAGAACTCTTCTTCGAACTCCTGCTCTTCCATGCCTGGCTAATTAAATAACCAGTGGCAAGCCAATGAGTACTTTGAATGTACTGCAAGTAGCCATGTTTTTAAATCAAGGTAACAATGAATGATGTAACAACAAGTAGGCAACCTAGCATCAAGCTAGTTGGAAATAGAACGACTTGTGCTTTCAATTTGTGAAACATACATCAATGGACTCTAGTAACCATGTGAATAGGTTACAGATATCAACATAAATAGAGTTTAGAACAACTCTAGCTTAATCAACACGTGAAGCCTTTACTTGACCCACACTACTGCAGGATGCTGCTAACGCGACACTACGATCAGAGACCCTTCGACGAAACTGTGTGAGATGCAATAATCGCAAATGATGGTGTAAAAAACTGTCAAAAAAGGTGTAAAACGTTTGCGATGGCGGACACATCAAACACGGTTCAGATTTTACTTGCGTGTGCGATGCTGGCATACGGTTGATCCAGCAGAACTGTTTGCAATGAGGAAGAACAACAGAAATGGACAACCATATCAATGTGTGTGTGATATACGGTATATAGCTCGCTCTGATGAACTGTGTGCCATTAGGGAATGCAACAGAAACGGTAAGACGGATCAAGGTGTGTGTGATATACAGCATACGGTTCACTTGGACAAACTATTTTCGATTAGGTAAGAGAACGGAAACGGTTCATCTTAACAAGATGTGTGTGATATGCGGCACTTGCGATCAGCCAAAAGAACACAAACGATTCGTTTAAACTAAATGTGTGTGATATCTAACAAACAACCCACTCGGATGAACTGTTTGCGATGAGAAATTATAACACATACGGTTACTGTAGTAAGTTCATGTGCGATTTTGTTCGTACAAAAAACTTTGAAAAATGCGAACTAGTTGCTTGCGGTGGCTAGGAGTATCGCACATGATGCGTCTGCGAGTACTCGTGTGCAATGATTAGTAAGTTACACATACGTTTCCTTATGTTAACATGTGTGTGAATTTTCAATATGCACAATTAATATGCAAATGCCTTCTGGACATCGGGCACACACTTAAACTCAAAGAACTGTGTACGATACTAATACTTTCCATGAAAATTTAAGAACTTGGCTAATAGGATTTGAGTAACACACACACACACACATATATATATATATATATATATGGGATATTCTGTTACGTGTAACAGAATATTATTCTATTACCCTCTCTGTACTGACGTCGTTCACAGTTTGGACTGACGTGTTTTTCAACAAGAACTGATCTTCCTGCGTGCACGACGGACGGAAACAGGGGATGCAACGTCGAGCTTCCGGTCGTTCTCCGGCGCGATCCTGCGGGCTATTTGTTGCTAGAGGAGACATGTAAGGGGTTCCGCACGTGCACGCGCTCAGCTGGATGTGTTTTGCGATCTGTAGTCACCAGAGGTGATGGGGTGTGCATTTTGGTGGCGGACGTGATTTTGGGCGTCAGTGTTTACTATGTTGTTCGTGGGTCTCAATTTACGTCTTGTTTGTCGTTTTTGATGTGAGAATTATCGGTATGTTGTAGTTTTTTGAGATTATTTTCATCTGTAGTTTACGATTACAAGTTTTGGTGTTATTGGTCGTTTTCCACGCCCGCCATGGAAATCTGTTCTTCTTTTTCTGTTGTTTTACTTTCGAATTGGTGCTGCAGGGAGAGATATAAGGACTGTATGAAAAGATTTGCGTTGTCAATTTTGCTTTTTTGAGTTGTTTCTACCCCGGATTCCCATGTTATTTTGTCGTTGGCGGAGGTTGTGTATGGCGGCTGACTGTAAGCTGCGATTTCTTGTAATCTAGTCAAACTGTGTAATTAAGTTGCGTGTTTTTCAGTGTTGTTTTGAATTGCTGCCATATGTGTAGTTGGACTACTGCATGTCAAAGTTTTGTTACTGTGTGTTGACATCGGAGCCGCACCGATGGCTCTGCACTTTGATTATAAAGCCTGCGCCCTCTGTCACTTTCATTCTACGAGCTGCAACCAAAGAAAAGAGAGATGGATCCTGAGCTGGGAGAGGTTACAGAGGAGGAGGGGGACGCCATAGATGTGAGGGCTGCAGTAGCGGAGCAGAGGAGGTGGAGGCGCAGGCGCAGGCAGATGGCGCAACGTGCTGCCGAGGAGGAACTGGAGGCAGAGTTCAACAGACGGCTTGTGCATGAGGTGATGGATACTTGCAACTCTGATGAATTGGAGCTTCTTTTCCCAGAGGGCAGGGGAAGGAACCATATTCAGATCATTAGTTGGGCTAGGGCGAGAGCAGCCACGGCTCCACATCCATCCACTAGGGCAAAATTGCGTCGTTTCTTTGATCGTTATGACTGAAGTAGTGAATATTATGTTTTTTAGATTTTTGTTGTGAGGGAGCAGATGTTCGAATGACTAAATGAATTCAACTTTGTTTTTGTCTCTGAATGTGTTGTTTTGTCTGCATATGTTCGACATGTGCACCTTTGAACTGCTTGTTTTTCTGAAGATGAACTGATTTGCAGTCAAATGTTGCATGGCTTGTGTAATAACTATTTCCTACCAGCTGGCTGCCCATCTGCCTATTTATTATTTTTATAATCTGTGAGTGTCCCTGACTATAAACGCTATCCATCTATGTGTGGTGTCTGGCCAAGTCTTCCCCCTCCCTTTTGTTCCTTCTTCCAGAATCAGATCTAGGTTCCTCTCTCTTCTCTTCGTTGCCTTTTTCTCTGTTCCTGTGTGTTTGATGGAGGATTGTTCATGCGGATGCCTGGTAAAGATGGCGCGCATAGCTGACGGCTGTGTGTACGAGTCTGGTTTGGAGCTCACTCAGACTCAGCGGCGTGGGCAACTTTCTTGTTTGCTGTACGACAACCATGGGTTTCGTACACCCTATGTTTGTCGCCTGACGGATGGTGACTTGAAGTAATCATGGGTATGTGTTTCTATTCGTTTTGTTTTCTACTTTCTTGTTGGTTTCTGTTTGAAACCCATGGACTGGATCTGCAGTTTTGTCTTATGAATAGCTTGTCTATATTTTTTTCATTTGGTTTTGTCAGATTTTAACAGTATGGATTTCTGTGTGTATTTGTTCATTACTTAAAAGTATTTTATCCATTTTTTGTATAATCCCTAATCTGTTTATGAATAGATGTTTTTAATGTAGGTGTATTGATATGTATATTTTTCAGTTTAGTCAGTTCACATGTCTAGTTAGTTTTGTGTTATTATTTTGGTTCAGATTTTTTCCATTTTAGTTTGTTATGCAAACTGTTACTATATGTGTGTAAAAATTCAGTTATGTCAGGTGTTCATTTTGTTTTGTATTCCCATGCCCATTTGCAGAAAATGTCACCCAGGATCAGGATTGTTGCTCCTAGTTCCGGTCTTCTGAAGATGGAGACTTCAGACAAGAATGGGTATCAGTTGATGGATGTTGCCTACCACATCGACTTTGGTGGTTGCATCAACCTAACTACTGGGTGGAAGGAGTTTGCGACTGAGTCTGGATTTGAGGATGGTGATGTGGTTATGGTTATGTTCTCGAGAGAAGACGACTCTCTGCCGTTCACAATTTATGTGTTGTAGGTTTAAATGTGGCAAATGACGCCGGCTATGAGATTTGTGTGTGGTTGATTATGTTGCAGTATTTTTTCTTTTAAAACATTTGCATGTGAGATGGTTGAATTGATTGGTATCATCAGAATGGTATGGAGCTAGTTATGTAATGTGTTTCCTATTGTTCTGCTCAATTATAACTGTTTTATTTATACATTCTTTATACTAGTACTGGTACAATTTCTATAGTTGAACTGATGGGCATCCTTTGTTTTGAATGGTATATTTTTCATGTTCATAACTCGCAGACGGAGCTATACGCTGATGATTTTTTTAGAATCCATTTTTGTTATTGAGTTTGCTGAACTTACATTCTGTTAATGATAGTACTGATCTATTTTAGGCTATCAATTACCAATCAAATTTGTTTGTTGTATAATATTTTTTCTTACTTTTTTACATTAATTTTGGAGCACGTTTTTTCTTTTTTATAGATGAATAATGATAGTTTTGGTATTTAAAAAAATAAAAAAAATTAATCTTCGTTGCACAGTACTTTTTTTATTTGTACTTGAACCTTATGAATTGTAGTAGTTGAACTTTTTTGTACATTCGTTTCGAAATTTTTTATTTACAGTCTTATATTTTTTTTACTTCTTACCATTAAGATGTGTTTGAACTTTTTACAATATTTTTGTTTATTAACTGATTTTTCTTGTGAGTTTTTTTTAAATTATTTTCATTTTTATTTTTTGTCGTGCGTGATCTACTGGATTTTTGTAATGGGGTTAAGTACTTTGTTGGGCCATCGCCCTGGGTCGTTGTATTCGGCCCGGATAGCTTCTCTCGCGCGGCTATGCAGCACGGCGTGCGCGTGAGCTATCTGTTTAGTCCCACCTCGCTAGTCGAGGGGGCTCTAGACTTCTTTATAAGCGCAACCGACGCTGATCAGTAGAACTCATCTGAACACTTACCAGAGCACTTATACACGACGCTCGCTCTCTCTCTCTCTTGACCTGTGGGCCCTGGACGTCAGGTCCTGCGGGTGTGCGGATTACTAGGGATTCGCCCACGGGCTCGAGTTCAAGTATCTAGCATTGCCAGGGCCTACGCCTGTCCTTGGGCGGTCAAATTTTTTGTTGTTGTTTTGGATCTAGTACTTGACTACACCAGTAACTTGGACTGGTACTTTTTTGTCCTTGGGTTGTCAATTTTTTTCTTTTTCTTTTTTTGTTTGTTTGAGTATAGTACTGAGGGGCTTGACTTGCCCCGCACCGAACCGTACCGAGGGGCATAGTTGTACTGACACATCTTCCTTGTATGGACTTTGCCCCATTACCTATCTTAGGGGCGTGGGTGTGTGGGGGTGGGGGGACAGAATAACCGCATTGCGCATGTCAAACAAGCGCACAACCGCGTTAGCGCGAGGCCGAGCCGGGGGGAAGGAGG
>NC_041385.1:286499833-286501439 GCF_002162155.2 Triticum dicoccoides
TTCTTCCAGTAGGGATATTCAGTTCCATCGAACCCGGGGCAAGCAGCGGAGACTTTGATTATCCCTGGAGTCGACATAGCTAAACTCCAGGTGGTTAAACCGAATCACACAGAACAAGGGAGTACCTTGCTCTGATACCAATTGAAAGTGCTAGTTATCGACTAGGGGGGGGGGGTGAATAGGCGATTTTTATCAAAGTCTTCAAAACATGGAAGTTTCAAAGACAAACAATAGAAATGACCTAATTGATATGCAGCGGAAGATAAACTACAACAAGCAAGCCATAGTCAAGTATGCAATAGAGTTAACGTACGAAGACTAATAGCAGCTAGGTAGTAAGGATCAGGATGGAAGATAGTATGAATCCAATCAACAATAGTAGTCAAGCAATGAAGTCAAACAGATAAGACAGATAGGCAATGACTTCACGAAGACAAACTCAAAGTAAAGGAGGGAAGGGATAGAACCAGTCACTTGTTGAAGACACAAGATTTGTTGGACCAGTTCCAGTTGCTGTGACAACTGTACATCTGGTTAGGGAGGCTGAGATTCAACTCAGAAGACCGCGTCTTCACCTTATTCCCCTTAAGCTAAGGACACACAGTCCTCGCCCAATCACTCTGGTAAGTCTTCAAGGTAGACTTCCGAACCTTCACAGACTTCGTTCACCGGCAATCCACAATGACTCTTGGATGCTCAGAACGCGACGCCTAACCGGCTGGAGGATACACAGTCCTCAAGTGTAATAAGTCTTCAAGTCACACAGACAGAAAGACTTCAGTGATGCCTAACACTCTTTGGCTCTGGGTGTTTGGGCTTTGTCCTCGCAAGGATTTCTCTCTCAAAGGCTTCGAGGTGGGTTGCTCTCAAAACGACAAAAGCCGTAAACTAACTCTGAGCAGCCACCAATTCATGGTGTAGGGGGTGGGCTATTTATAGCCACAAGGCAACCCGACCTGATATGTCCAAAATGACCCTGGGTCACTAAGGAACTGACATGTGTTCCAACGGTCAGATTTCAAACACACACGGCAACTTTACTTGGGCTACAAGCAAAGCCGACTCATCCAGCTCTGGATAAGATTTGCTCTCATTGTCTTCGCTCGAAGACATAGGATTTGGGTTGAGCATCACTTCAGTCACTCTGACTTAGTTCACTTGGACCCCACTTAACAGTATGGTGGTTCCTATGACTCAACACAAAAGAAAAGGAAACAACGAAACAACTCAGTCTTCGCGCTCCATAGTCTTCACTCAATGTCTTCTCATGTCATAGTCTTCAATGTGAATATCTTCACACACCACAATTGTCTTCAATGTCTTCATACATTTTTAGGGGTCATCTCCGGTAGGTAAACCGAATCAATGAGGGACACTACCTGCGTTATCCTGCAAGTCTCACAAACGCATTAGTCCCTCAACCAACTTTGTCGTCAATACTCCAAAACCAACTAGGGGTGGCACTAGATGCACTTACAAACCGCATTTTCTATCTTAGGGGTGTGGGTGCGTGGGGGAAACATGACTTGCCCCGCACCGAACCATACCGAGGGGCATAGTTGTACTGACACATCTTCCCTGTATGGACTTTGCCCCATTATCTATC
>NC_041385.1:286501449-286581992 GCF_002162155.2 Triticum dicoccoides
TGACTTGCCCCGCACCGAACCGTACCGAGGGGCATAGTTGTACTGAGACATCTTCCTTGTATGGACTTTGCCCGATTATCTATCTTAGGGGTGTGGGTGCGTGGGGTGGGGGGAAATAGAATAACCGCACTGCGCCTGTCAAACGAGCGCACTGTCACGTTAGCGCGAGGCCGAGCCGGGGGGAGGGGGGGTCGGGACCCCCCCTCCCCCATCCCGGCGAGGCCGAGCCAGGAACGAGTCATAGTAGGAGACGACACAGCGTGCCGCGGCGTCGCATGCGGAGGCAAGTCCGTAACATGACTTGCCCCATTATCTTATCTTTATTTTTTAGGGAAAAAACCAGCACCGTTATGAATTACTTTTTCATTTGTACTTTTTTGATAAATTTTTTTGTACTGTTGTGAGTTATTATTTGTACTTTAGCCGTTTGTTTTCTCCATCTATATTTTTTTATTGTATTTGATTTTTGGTATTATATTTTGCAACTGGCCAGAGATAGTGGGCTTCGCCACGGTTGTGGGCTTTAGCCGTCCGTTTTCTCCAAGTCATCTTTTAACCCTCCCACTCACCTTTTAACCTCCGATATTCCCCATTTTGCTCCTCTCCCGTCCCCAAATCGATTTCGTCTTTGTTCGCCTCTTCTTCTCTTCTCGGAGGGGGAGTTGCTACTCCCGTTTTGCCGCGGGAGCATCGGCCGGAGGGCTCAACCCCAGGGGTGGAGGTCCATGTGCTCTGTTTTGTTCCTTTTGCTCTGCCATTGACTTTGCTTGCGTCCTCTTATGTTCAGATTTTCTCTCTATTTCTAATCTCTTGCTCTCTTTGCTGTCCCAGGTTGCACTCGCTTGGGTTCCTTTGCTGTTGAACGAGCGTTTGGCGGCAGTGATACTGGATTGCGTGGCGGATTTTGTGTTTGCTGGTAAGAGTTTTGCTTTTGTATTGCGTGCTTCGTTTCTGAAATAGTTCAAATCCCTGATTTTTGTTCATGAGTCTTGCAGATCTGGTTCGGCAGATTTTAGGATTGTACAATGGGTACATCATCCAGTCCGGACAAATTGAATGCAGGTGATTTTCCTTGTATTTTGGATGATGTTTTAATAGATCTGGTTTTTAGGTTGTACAGTTGTTGCCGTATCGACTTTATAAGTTGTATGTATTTTGATATGTGTTAATTTTGTCCTGGATTGTATGGCGTGTATGGTTTTGGCAGTTGATGCAACTTGCAGACAGGTTGTAGTACTTATCACCATGTATATTTTGAACTGTTGTCCTAGCATTTGAATAGGTTGTAGTAGTCAGTCAAGAACGATTATGGTGTTGAAAGAGTTGTGTTTTCTGAAGTTTGTTCTGCAAGTGGTGAGTTCACATTTGTTTTATTAGGTGAACTTGTAGTGTTCACATAGTTGAACTGATTGATTGTTCTTGTACTTCTTTGCTAATTATTATGTTGTTGCAGATGTTGGAGTGCCGGTGCCTCCTGATTCTGACAAATCAGAACGCTTTCAAGATCTTGTGAATGTTATTTTTGAGACACCAAATCCTCTAGAAGAACTTAAGAATGTTGCTGGTGTTTCCCTTATATTTGCTCTTTTTTATCAGCCTTTAATTCATATATATGCTTAGTTACATCAGTTGTTCCTTTTTGTTTGTGTCTGATGCTATGCGCTTTATTTATCTATGTGTCTGCAATGTTAATCGTGTTTTAATTTTTTATGTGCGTGGTTATTTTATTGGTTTATGCAGTTAATGACAGCCAGGGTGTTCCAGAGGACATTACTGATTTTGTTAAAGATATTAATGATGGAATGTATTCACTTAACGTTGATGATGGTGATGGCAGCTTGCAGTTGTCTGTTACTCAGTCTCAAAGTGTTGATGGCACTGAGCCTGTTACCCAAGCTGAGGATGTTCCTATGTAGTTACAGCTCAAGGATGAAAGGATATGAAAGAAGAAGTATGAATTCCGGAAGAGAAAGGAATTGGAACGGCGTCGAAAGGTTGCATGTGTGCCAGAAAGTGATGTTTATGTTGCTCAAGCTCCTAAATGTGTAGGCGATGAAGGTGGTGACGCAGGTTTTTCAACTTTTCATGCCGGATCTCATGGAAGTGACATGCCTATGAAGACAAACTTGATGCAAACTCGGTTGACGCAAGTGTTTGATCATGATTGAGTTAAGGAGAAGAAAGTTGTTTTGAAGAGGAAGATGTTAGATCGAAATCCTGATGGCACACAGAGGCATAGCCCACGTGTGAAAGCTGGTTCCCAACCTGGTAATAGCAAAACTGATGCGGATAGTGTTGCTGTGAAAATTGGTCCAAGCAAACTTGGTGGCTCCTCTGTTCGTCGGAGTCCATGAGGTTTGACAAATAAGAAGCCTTCTTCTTCTCCTCTTCAAGAGCGTTCTTTGTTGAAAGAAAATAAGAAGCGTAAAGTTCATCCTGCAAAGGTGAACAAAGGTGTGAAGAAGCGTGCTCTTGTCGAAGCTGAAGATGTTGCATCTGAAAAAGATGATATTGAAGTTGATTCAGAAGATGAATTTGCAGTGGTATGTGTTTTGTACTGCATGTGACTTGTTAGTTGTACTTGCAATGATTTAATTGTGTTTGGGCTAGTATGCTGGCCAGGTGAGGCTGGTCATTGTTTTGCTTCTATTTGATTGTGGTACTGATGTTGTTTTAATAGTTGAACTTGTGCAATCTTTTTTTTACTTACATTCATATGCTTGTTTTGTTTTCTATATTGATTGTTTGCAGTGGTATGTGTTTTGTACTGCATGTGACTTACTAGTTGTACTTGCAATGATTTAATTGTGTTTCGGCTGGTATTGCGGCCAGGTTAGGCTGATCATTGTTAGCATCAATTGAGGGGTGGTACTGATGTTGTTTTAATAGTTGAACTTGTGCAATCTTTTCTTTTTCTTTTTACTTGCATTCATATGCTTGTTTTGTTTTCTATATTCATTTTTTAAGGTGTGGCTTTTTTGTTTTCATTTACAGCCTGTTAGTGTTATGAGTCCGGTCAAGCCGGTGGGAGGCAATGCAGGAAAAGTTGCCTTGGATGAAGGTGACCAACAAAAATTGAACTTCAAGTGGAGGGTGAAGATTGTGCTAAATTGCTCGAGAGTCGGCATGTGGCTAGGGTTCGTGCATCTGGTTTTGGTTCTATCTTCAAGTGGAGGGTGAAGTCTAACATTTCCCGCCCTCTGATGGGAGTTTTGTACCTGAGGATAGATTGTGATACAATGACTCTTGACATGGGTGAGGCTAATAAGAAGCTTCGCATCACTAGCGATGGTATACAACAATTATTTGGTTTCCCTCGTGGTGGTCGTTCTGCGCCAAGGCCGTCAGAGGACGGATATGACAATGCTCTGATGAAGTTAAGATCGGAGCTTGACATTAGCAGGGACAAAGATATCAAGACAAAGGATTTGAGGAATAAGCTCAAGGTGCTCGTCAAGGATCCTAGCAAAGATGACCTTGCTCTGAAAGTGTTCTCCATGATTGTGTTTATGAAGGTTGTGTTGCCTGGTTCTGCCCCACGTGTTTCCAGAGAGGCATCAATGTTTGAGGGTCTCGTCTTTGAGGACATGGCTAATATGGATTATTGCCAGCTGATGGTTGATGAGCTTAGAAGGGTTGTTGCCAAGTACCAAAATGGTGATACCATGGGGAAGGCAATCACAGGCTGTGCCATAGGGCATGTACTAATGTACCTTGACTGCCTTTTCCGTGGCAAGACTGCGGAGCCTGACATGCGGGTCCCCCGCATATGTTACATGGATCCTGCCAAGCTTTCTGTTCTTGTTGATGCAGATTTGATACAAAAAGGCAATGTAGATCCAAAGACTTGGGTGTTTGGGAAGCTTCCGGTGAGTTTTGTTTGTTTTCTGTCTTGCAGACCTTTTTTTATTTTAGGTATAGCTATTTTTTGCCGTAGTGGACATGTGTACTATAGAGTTGTCTGTTTATATTTTGTATGGTTTAGGTATGGTTTTTTAGTAATGTTGTTTAGTGTGTGGTTGAACTGAATAACTTTGTTCAACTGGCCTATTGGTAAATACTAACAAATTGGCAATGACAGTTAAAGTTTATTAGTGGTGTTGATTTTAAATCTGTTAATATCATGATTTATTTTTCCCTATGTGTTGCATTGATTGATTAACTATTTTTCCCTTTTGTTTGTAGTGAAAAACTCAAGAGGAGGTTGTTTTTTTCTGAGTGTATAAACGGCCAGTCCTGGAGATGCCGTCGTCTCAGGTTCCGAAGTTTTCATCTCTGCCCGATGAGTTGAGGGATGGCCGTGGTGTTGAGGGTGCTGGTTATGCCCCCTGGCCCTAGTAATGCTAGTGCTTCACAGAGGCAGGGTTTTGGTATTGATGTTGTTGTTTCAGCGTTGGAGCGCGCTGAGCATATCTTAAGTAATGTGTGTTCTGAGCTGCAAAAGGTCCCAACAACAATTGAGCATTTGAGCTGTATCAATGGTATCCTTCCTGAAGGTCATCAATTTAACGCTGAGGAAGCTGTTGACTACATTGAGATGGAGAGAATTTTAATCGGTGATATGCGTGACGGTGCCGCTAATCTAGTTCAGAGCTCGGTTCGTCTGTTGAACAACATGAAGCGTTTCAGAACTACGCAAAACTCTCGCTGCAAGCCATATGAGGAAAGTGCAAATGTTGTTATCAAGCAGTTTGAGCAAGATGAGGCTGCTGCCACCGACAGCAGGGCTGGTGATGGTACTGAGGCTAATGTTTTTGATCATAAAACGAATGATGTTGGCTTTGAGCGTCCTGATGTTAATGTGAGTCAGTCCTCAGTGTTTGCAATTTTTACTTTGTTGTCCTGATGTCAGTGTTGTAGTTGAACTTCCTCATGTTCATCTATTTATTAATAATTTTCTTTCATGCAGATTGATCACGATGATGCTGCTGGCACTAACAGCAGGGCTGATGATGGTACCGAGGCTAATGTTTCTGATCAGCGTACGAACGATGTTGGCTCGCAGCACCCTGTTGTTGACGTGAGTCAGTCCTCGTTGTTTGTATGTTTTTACTATGTTGTTCTGCTATCAGTATTGTAGTTGAACTTCCTGATCTACATCTGTTTATTAATTTTTCTTTTTATGCAGGAGACCTATCATAATGTTGAGGTTGCTGTTGGCGGTGGACTTAATGATCCATCCACTGATAAGTGCAGGGTTATTTTTATTTTCATTGTGTTTATTCATATTTTCTTAAAATTTCTTGCGCATCGATGTGTCTTGCTTGTTCATTTTTCTATCCCACACCGTTTATAGTTTGCAAGGGGGTCGCTACCTTTTTTGTTACTGTTGTTTTAATTCCTTGTGTTTATTGTTGCTCATATTAGCATTGTGTTTTTGCCTCATTACATTTGAATCAGGGTCTTATTGTTGGCGATGAGCCTTGTTTGCCCGTTGGTGATGTTGATTTGAATGTTAGCAGCAGCAAGATCGATGATGTTGCTGTGAATGCTTCCAAGGTTTGTTTTTCTGTGCACCTATTAGTAGCTTATTTTTTATTGTTAGTTTTGTTCATATTATTCACTTTTTCTGAATTTTTATTTTCGTCAGATTACTGATGTTGAGCGTGAGGTTGTCCTTAGTGGTGGAGATGATGCTCGTGATGTTCCATTGAGTAGTGGGCGCAATGTTGGTACCAAAGTTGTTGATGAGGATGCTGGTGCTGCCAGCATACTTGATGCCAAATCGCCTGGTGTTGGTATTGCTGGGAATGAAAATATTTCTGGTTGTGAAGATTTCCCGCCGGAGAATTTCCCGCCTGGAGGTCTTGATTACAGTGATGCATTGCAAGATGCTTCTAGCATGGAGGAGGTGCCATCCGAGGATGATGATTTACTTCTATCAATTTCTTCTGACCCCTTGACGCAGGAGGCGCTATTGTCGTCCCAGGATTTTCTTTCTACAGATCCTGAAAGTGCATCAATATTGGTGTCCTCTCAAGATGTCCCATCGTCAAACCCAGAAACTGGAGGCATAATGGTCTCATCATAGGAACTACCGTCGTCGTCAAACCCTGATAGTCCAGGTAAGGACTTGTAAATGGGGTGTACTTCTCAATTTTGGCAATTTGGACATGTTCTCTTGTAGTTGTTGAACTTATTATTTTTCATCATTTTCTGCAAGCAGAAAGTGGTAATGTTGTTAAGGTTGATACGTTTTTCTTCGCTGTTACGAGGTTGCGCACGAACCGTACGAAATGGTTAGTTTTGGATTTTGCCCGTACTATTTTTTGTCTCTTTTTCTTTCTCTCGTATGATTATTGTTGTTGTAGTAGTAGTTTTAATTCATGTAATCTTTTGTGTTTTTCTAGTCACAAGCCGATGTTTCAAAATAAAGAATGTGATGCTAGGGTTGGTTCTATTGCTAAAGCGTTTGTCCCCACTAGCATGCTCACCTCAGACAGTGCTGATGTTGTTTTATATTCTCTACGTCAGAAGTACAGAGACACTGACAAGTTGATAGTTCCCAGATGGGTGACGGTCAGTATTTTGCTTTTTTGTAAATAGGATGATAACTTGTTTTGCCAATTTTCTAACTGTTGTTGTTCTTTTTGTACAACAGACCAAGATCCGTGATGGAAATATTGATTCCAATGTGCTAAATTGGTTCACGAGATCAGGTGCTGATGGTTTTGACCAAGTAGGTGAACTTGGACTTTTTGTACTCATTAACTAGAACTGTCATGTTTTCTTTATAGTTTTGGGAGGTGGGGGGAATGAACTTGATCTGTGCTTCTTTTACACCTGCACTTATGAATGATCCGTGCTTCTTTTACTAAAGCTGCACTTATTGTTGCAAGGAAATTGAACTGATTATGTGATTTATATCGCACTGGATATAAATTCTTTAGGATTATGTGATTTTTTGTTTGTACTTATGAATTTCAATTTCCCACTTTTATTTTATTTTTTGGAGGCTGAATTTTTTGTTTCATTATGATTTGGTAAATTCATTTTTCCTCTCCGATTTTTTCCAGCTTCTTTTCCCTACATTTGATCCGCCGTCATTTTTGGCTACCATGAAGCCTAGTGAAGTATCTGGGCATTGGTGCTTGGTTCTTCTGAATTTGAAGTTCCGTTGTTTCGAGTGTCTTGATTCACTCCGTGATGAAACCTGGGGTGATGCAGTTAGATTCTTAAGGAATATGACAGATAATATAAAGAAGCTTTGGCGGGAGTCCAGTGTAGACAGGGCCAAACCGTTCTCACCGGCACATATTGAAGGTTTCTCTTGCAAGTTTGTGTGGTTGCCTCAGCAGGAAAACACGTGAGTATCCGTTTTTAATTATTTTTGCTGGTTGTTTTTGTTGCTGGAGGATGTCGTTCCTGTATTTTTTGGATTTTGTGTTGTACCATTTTTTGTTTTTTCCTTTGTTTACAGGCATGATTGTGGATTCTTTATGCTACAAAACTGCAAGACCTATTATTGCCGGGAGGATGGTGTAATTGAAATGGTCGATTACAGCCATGAAGACATTTTGGACATTAGGAAGACTTTGTTGTATACCTGCGCAACTAGCGATGTGTTTGATGTTGACTTCCGGGGTTTGTTTGGCATCGAACCCTGTACGTGTGCATGGACTTTTGTAATTTTATTGCAGCTTGTACTTCTCTATTAGCACTGTCATGAAATATGTATTTGAACTTACGCTTTGTGCGGTCTTCTTTTTTTAGTTGAGTGGCTGGATCTTGGTGAGTATGACTACAGGTTCTTTGTTAGCCAGTTTTCGGAGCTCGAGCGTGTAGCTATTGATCTTAACCAGGGGCGTTCTCCCGAAAAGACAAGATCTGGTGTTATGAAGGGGCGGTTGGGAGCTCTGAGAGGTTCTACGGCTGCGTGTGCAGATAGTCCTACTACACCAAGAATCCCATTGTGGAATTAATAAACAGCGATGATGATGTGTTTGACAAGATTGCTGGCGTTGGAAGAGTCACGAGGAGCGCTGCTGCCAAAGGTTTATCTCCCCTTGCTGTAATAATGGCTCGTAGAGCTGGTGGTGCTAAGAAAGATCCCACTTTGGATTCTGGCAATGTTGTAAGCACGAAGCGTGCGCCCAGAGCTCCTATAAAGTTTTGCTCCCCTATGCAGCAGCTTCACCCTCCTAAATTCCCTCACCTGGACAAGGCTCGCAGGTTGTATAATCTGTTGCTTAGTGATGAATGGCATGAGAAGTATGCCGAGTGAGTATCTCTCATTATTTTTCCTCTTCCTTTTGTTCTGTTGTTTGTAACTGCTAGATAAATATGACATGAACTGTTCCTTTTTATACAACAAGAACTTCTATGAATGCCTTATCTTGCTTCTCCTTCTTTTTGTCCTTGTGTGTGCTGGAGGAATACATTCTCAATGATACCTCAGCCTGATGATAACGTAACTAGCTTCACTGGGAAACGCATCTGGGAAGTTTTTGCACCTGGGCAAATGATGGAGGGTGATGTAATGGACTTCCTCATTGATGATTGGAAGCAAGATCCCTATATAAATGCTGATTTCGCATCTGGGAAAAGGATATTGCTGAGTCCATATTTCATCACAGTAATCAATTAGATCAGTTTCTTTATGTTGAACAAGACTGCCTATTGTTTTTACGAGTTTTAATAATACTTTGCTTGTTGATTCTTTTCCGCTGTCTATTTTCTATTTTGGCTTTTTTGCAGGTTGTGCTTGACTGTTCGTTTTACGAGGATGAAAATAAAGTGTTTAATGTGGAGAGTGCAGCGAGAGATTTCGAGAGCTATGTTAAAGATAACGAAGACTTGCTCAGTGCCGACCTTGTGAGATCTACTAGCTAATTTTTCTTTTTTATTTGTTTGTTGTGATGTTGGTTTTTAATTTGAATATTTAACATCTGTTTTTTTGTCATTTGTTTTTATCATGATGCCTCTATTCAAGCCTATGGTTTTATCAAAGGATAGGAAAGTGAGACACTATTCCTTATATGTCATGAATCGGTAGCGAAGTAGTGTTGACATCCTTGACTCTTTACCTTATCCGGAGAACCACCGTCCTTCGAAGAACACCTATCACAAAGACTGCGAGAAGATTGTGAGTGACATTTATTATCTACACTGGATTAATATTTCTGCATCTTTGTTTCTGCTTTTTCTGAGACCTAAAACTGTGTGGGTTCTTTTGTTTTTTTACAGATTTCTAGATTGGTCAATGTAATGAAGGTTGTGTGTGGTGATGCTCAATACAATGCGAGCAAGCAGCCCAATTGGGAGCTATTTGCAAAGAAACCAATGTTTGTCAAGGTTCCACTTCAAGGGAAAAATGAATGTGGCCATTATACTGTGAAGTATGCCGGAGGCTATGATGGTGAAATGATCGTTGAGAACATTCGAGATGATGACATGGGTTTCTTGTTGAGCTTTTCACTTTCTGTTTTTGGCTTATTGTGCATCCTTTTTTTATGTGTCATGATTTTTGATAATTAGTTTTATTGTTTTGCATCCACACATTGTTGATTGGAACGCTGAGGATCTGTATAGAGTTGTGTTCAACCGGAATAACAATCTTCTGGTGACGGAGCTTCCCAAGGAGGTTCAGGCTTTGGCTCCTGATGCATAGGAGAAATGGTCATCATTTGCATAGTGAATGGGATAGTTGTGTGATATATCTCTTGAAAACATTGCAGGCTCATTTTTGTAGTGTTTGATGTCTTGTCGAGTACTATGTAATAACAAGTATATTTTGTGTTGTGTTTTAAGTGTGGCACAATGTTTCATCGAGAATTCGTTTTGGTTAAGTTTTACTTTTTGTACTGAAGACTTATATAGTAGTTGAACTGAAAACACTTCTTTTTCAAGTGTATTTACGAGTTGTTGCTCAGAAAGTGAGATTTATTTTATTTTTATGTGATTCCATCCTAAGTTGTACCTTTATAGTTTCTGTACTATCGTTTTCTTGTACTTATGATATAGTTCTGTTAGTATTGATTTGTAATCTCATTCAGCGTAAGGCTTTCAAAATTTTGGTGCCAAATGTCTGTTTGAACTTCTTGAACTTTAGTAGTTGAACTTCATAGTAAAAGTTAAAGTACTGGTTTACATTAGCTACGTTTAAGAGATAGTCCTATGAAGTTCAAAACTATTTCTTTCTCAATGCATTAATTGGTATCATCATAGCACTTGCCGAATAAACTTAGTATTACTGAGATTCCAATTGTGCTAGTACTTTTGATTAATTATTTATTGTTTGTGTTGTTTGATGCTAGTACGTCTTCTGTTGTGTTTCTTGTGATTTTTCTCTTTTGTCGAACTTATATCTTTTTGATTTAGTTATAGGCCTTTTTTTCTAGGCTGTGGTTCTTCTCTAGGCAATGTTTGATCCTAGCACTTGCCATATAGACTTAGTTGTACTGAGATTTCAGTTGTATTGCCACTGTTAATTCTTAGTATGTCACTGTTTTAAGGAATGCGAACTGAAGCTTCCCGTTCCTTTTTATATATTTGTAGAATGAACGTACCGTGTGTTCAACTGTACCAGAACTTTCAGTCCTAGGATGCTAGTGACTAGGAAATACGTACTGGCGTTTCTTTGCTTTTCTTGATGCAGTACTTAGTGAATTTCTAACTACTTTTTAGCACGATGCTTTTTAGTACTGAATGTTGTCATCGGCTGAAACTTAGTCTTTTTAGTGTTCTTCTGAAACTAAAAACTGATTTTTTAGCGTGATAGTACTACCGTTCATGTCTAAGCTGTACTGAGCGTCGAAGGCTACTATTTGCTTTTGGCCTTTATTTAGTCTGCCACTTTTTTTGCGAAAATATTCATGTGTTATTTTTTTCTCCATGACTAGTGTTGCGTGGCAGCCATCAAGTTTCAACTTCAAATCATGGATGAACAAAATAGGAAGCTAGCAAACTTGTTGGACGACATAAGCAAACGATGTACTTGATAGACATAGGCAAACTTGTTCAAACCCTGACAAACATAGCATAAGGTAGCTAGTTCAACATAACGAAAGCAAACTACAAATCTAAAACAACAATACTAAGGACACACACAACATAAGGTAGCTGGTTCAACATAACAAATGCAGACTTTCATGCATCTTCATCCGCGAAGTTGCAGTGGTAGTAGGGGTCAGCCTCCTGCTCTTTTGAAATATCTCAACCTGTCACGATGTTGTCGATTGTCTTCCATGACTTGTACGTTGCGTATGCATCTATTCCTGCGTAAGTGATGAGGTTGTCTGGCAGCGGGCTGTTCCCCCACAGTTTGTGGTCTGCCCTGTTCATCTTCTTCTTCATGCCTTCATAGAATGGGTGGATGACGCCGCCTGCAACATCGGCCAAGGAGTCGTAGTATTTGTTGGTCTTTCGATCTTTCCACTTGCGCTACATGTCGATGAAGTTGTTGGGGTTGATTTCCAAACCAGACTCCTCTAGCATCCGCTTGTCACCTCCAATGCTGAAACCAAAAAATGTGTACAATTTCTCCTCCCGCAGGAAGTCTTTGAGGCGCTTGGGCCTGCAAGGGGGGATACACACATTTATAGATTAGTCTTCTTTTTTGAGGATTTAATTCTTCTGATTTTTTTGTTTTACAAGTGATAATCCATGAGGTAGATGCTTATATATTATGAGTCATGCATGAGTGTATTTCAGAAACTAGTACACAAAGTCCTGAAATTAAATTCAACTACACCGTGTTATTTTTTTCTTTTTTGCTATCTTCGTTGCTTCACCAAATGCTTCACCAAATTAGAGAATCATTTTACCAGAGTCAATGATATATGCGCTGCTTGATTCAAGTTTAGTTTCCTTTTTTGTTGAATAAAAGACCTATACCAGTGCTTGATACATCTTTGTGCATTAATTCTATATCAAGTTCAAAAATTAGTTTGAGAAACATGTGCATCAAGATATGGACCTATACCACTTCACCAAAGATCTTTTAATACATCAATTCTATAAACTATACTAGTGCACCAAGATCAGAATCTATGCTAGTACATCAAGTTCAGAAATTAATTTGGTGCATAAAGTTCAGAATGCTATAAACTTTTTTTCAGATGCTAATCTGGTGAAACAATCCACTTCATAGTTTCGGAAATGCATGTAACTTGATAAACATGTAATCGTGCATCCAGTTCATAGACTATAATAGTTCATCTAGTTGGGAAACAAGTTTTAATTAAGTTTTTAGTGACAAGTACTAGTACAACAGATGAATGAACAGTAGTATGGGTTACAATGGATGAATGTACTTCAAAAACTAGTAAAGAAAGTTCTGAAATTAAATTAACTACATCATGTTATTCTTCTTCTTGGATTTACATAGTTTCAGTAATGCTGTATGTTCTTCATTAGTACTAGTTTAGTTTATTTTCGTTGAAAGAGGATAACACAGAACCAGTGCTTCACCAAGTCCCTAGTTTATTTTCTTACAAAAATAACATTAGATAAAATTCAGAAAATACTTCACTACAAACCACACTAGTACATCTAGTTGGGAAACAAGGGTGATTAGATTTTCAGGATACAGTACTAATAAAACAGATAAACTATATGCAGGGCGAATGAGTAGGATTGCTCACCATTTTGTCGCCGCTGTGATGTGGTACACCAAGCAGAGTTCCTCGACGCACAACTACAGGATTGCCGCCATCTGTGGAGGTTTTTCCTCGTCGGTGTACTCCACATCAACTCCGATGAAGCTCGGATACAAGCCGCCTCCCTTCATCCTGAGCCTGCTCATCATCTCGTCGGCCTTGTCTGGTTCACTGGTGCAGACAATCTCCAGCGTCTCCTTGCCGTGGAGCTCAACCCCTTTGAGCGTTCTGGTGTACTCGTGCTTCTCGCCGGGGACGTTAATTTCGACGAGGTTGCTCCTTTTGTCCGACGTCTCGGCATGATGACGCTTGGCGGACAGTTCCTCCGCCATGGCCTTCCTCAGGCGACTGCGGGCTTTGGAGAGAGACGCTGGAGGTTTGTGTGCAGTGGAAATGGAAGCGGCAATGGTGGTTTGTGGGAACGAGGGAGAGATATAAGACAATGGGGTATTTTTGCAGTGTGCCTACGGTGGTGTGTGGGAGGCGGTTCGTCGGGGCCACCGTTTGCAGTGCGTTGTGGCAACCGCCCAGTGGGTGGCGTGGGTGGTGGCGTGGAAGAACTAACCGTCCAAGTTAAATGGTTTTTACTGTTGAACTGACTAGTCTTGTCAAGCTGTACTTATGACCTGCCAAATCCCACTTGCACGTCTCTACGGTGGTGATGATGGCATTTTACTGTGGCACCGATTCGTATAGTCAAGCTGTACTTATCAGCTGCTTATCCCACTTGCACGTGTCAGCATTGGTGTTGGTGGAGGTCTGAACTCCTCTACTGTTGTCAGACTGGTGATTGAAGTGTAATTGAACGTACCAAATACCGGCGAGACTATGTGTGGTGCTAATGTTTTTTTAAAACAATTTTGGTATTTTTTAAAGGATTGTTTCTATCAAGATAATCTATGAGTATTTTTTACAAATAAATTAGATTTTCACCTGTACAGGATGTATTATATTCGCATTTTGCTTGACGTAATTATTTTTATGTACTGATGGTCTTTCTGAATTGGGACTGGCAGGTGCAGACATAGCTTTGTTTTTTCAAAACGATTTTTTTAGTCATTCACTGGTGTGTTTGTTATTACTATGCCTTTTGTACTACCAACTGAGAGTTATCAGTACTGATGTAATACAAGAGTTTAAATTTTTCCTTGACATTTTTTTGCTGAGTTACTGGTTGACAGTAGCGTTTTGCGTCAGATATATCAAGATAAGTTTTTTCAAATTTATTTGTTACTGCATTCAAAAGGATTATCAAATGGTTTAAATAACAATGTCACTGCTTCAGTGGGCACAAATCAGAAATTATATCAGTACTTATGTGTACTCTGCCTTGTACTGCCGACTGAGAGTTATCAGTACTGATTTTATACAAGAGTTTAAAATTTTCCTTGACATATTTTTTTCCTGAGTTACTAGTTCACAGTAGCGTTTTGCGTCGGATATATCTAGATAAGTTTTTTCAAACGTATTTTGTGACTGCATTCAAAATGATTATAAAATGGTTTACATAATAATGTCACTGCTCCAGCGGGCACAAATCAGAATATAAAAAATAAATTTAGTTCTGATCGAGAAATCAACGATAAAGCTAAATAAGTTTTGGTAACTACAGTGTTTTGTGAAATGCTTCCTCATTGTGTGCTAATGCAACTGAGACTAGAAGGTTATTTTTTAGTTGACGCAGCAGGATAACCACTATGTATTGTTCAGTCTTGAGCTTCTCCTAACTGTCCCCGAATGTTGTGCCTTGTCGGCGCTCTTTCCAGGTTCAGCCTTGGCAGCTTCATCGTCAGTTTCAGTTTCCTCGCCCCCGACACTGTCATCTTCATTGTCTTCGTCTGATTGGCCATCATTCTCATCAAACTCTTCTTCTTCGTCGTCTTCATTTGATTGCTTGGAACTCTGTACCTTGCCCTATTTATGTTCAGCTCTACTGACCTCCTTGCCCACATTGCACGTGCGGGCATTATGTCCGTCAGTTCCGCCACACTTGCGGCAAGTGTAGATGTTACGTGTGTTGTCTCCATTGGTAGAAAGCTGGGCGGCTCCAATCTGCTTGTTCTTGTCGACAGTGGCATCTGTGCGGAGTGGGCATGTGCGGTAGTTATGGTTGCTCACGACATTGCAGAATCCACATGCCCTTACCCCGAGGGGTTTGCCGTCCGGGCCAAATTCCACACGCTTGATGGGGCGTGGTGGCTTTTTCGCTGTTGCTTGCGTCTTGCTCTTCCTCCCCTTTGTGTTTGAGAATATTGGGGGTTTAATCACCCTTTCCTGCTGCTGCTGGTAGGATGTGCTATTGTCATGTTGTTCGCCTACAGCACCACCGAGCTCATGATCTCGCATGTGAGTTTGTCGGTGCTCTTGAGTGTGCACACGGGCAAGCTCCGGTTGCTGCTGCTCCTCTTCCTCGTTCTCAAACGAGTCAATAGCTCCCATATGGTTCATCACGGATAACATTGTAGCAATATCCTGTTCAATGGCTTCATTGTCCGCGACACCTCCATTTTCAGCAGAATGCATGGCGACGAGTTCTTGTTCAAGTTTGTCCATGACGACCCGCGTCCTTGCCATTTGCTCTTGGCTTCTCAAGATTTTTCTGTGCACCCTCATGTTCAGCGTCAGCAGTGATCTTTCAATGCAATATTGGGATTCCTTGTTTGACGCTACTGTCCTCAAGTCATTTCTGTCAAATGTTCGCTGGATGTTCGGGCGTTTGGTGTATCTCCTGAGTATGTATTTCTCTGGAACGCTTTCAGCCTTAATTGTCTGCATCATGCACAGGACATGGACGCAGAAAAGACTTGTATTTGTTTTTGGAAGAGGTGCATGTTTTTTGTCATTTCATTCGAACAAAAACTTTGCAAAAAAAGTACTACAGTATGTAACATCTTTTTTGCAGTCCTTACCTGTGTGGTCCCATAGCCTGCACTCGCACTCATATGTTTCTCCCACGGGGTCTGCAACCACCTAGAACGCGTGTTGAGCCCACACAGACAATTTTTGCGGGTGGTTGTAGCGCACTAGGTACTTTGCGGGGTCTTCCGTCTCTTCCATCTCTGATCTTGCTGTACATAGCTCGTGTGTACAGCTTTGCCATCTGGGTGTCAAACCCATAGAAGGTCAGCGTGTTTTGTTCCTTCTATAGATGCAAGAATGATGACCAAATTTTTAGTTTTCTCGCAGGAAAAACTTCTAATAAAGTTTTTACTTTAGTAAGCATGTAATTTTTTGTCTTACAATAAGTGATAGAGCTATACCCGGTTGCCCATTGTCTCCTGGTTCTCTGTCTGCCTCATGGTTTTGACGCAGGAGTTTACCTGGCTGACAAACCGATGTAGGTTATGTCTCTCATTTACATAGTTCTTCTTGAGCACATAGTTCATGCTCTCACTTTGTTGTGTGGATGTCATTTTGGCGCAGAAAATTTCTTTGAAGTAGGATGATATCCATTTCTCACGCTCATTCCACATGCCCACCATTGTGGCATCATCGTGCAGGTTGTACTTATCCATGAGTCTTTTCCAGTCATCCTCAAACTCAGTTGGCATGAGGGGCCAATTTAGAATTGATGTCAATTCATCCTTAAAGTCGTCGTGCGGGAAATACAGGTACGCGAGGTGTTCCCTGTACTTCTTCATAATGTGCCAGCGGCATAGCTTATGTAATGTGTTCTTGAAAACATCTGCGATCGCCAAAGCTATTGCCGGGCACTGGTCTGGTAATGAGAAAATAGACTCGGAGTGGTCAGCAGATGGTTGTGCATATATACCAACTGACACAACATTTTTATTGTGTTACTTTCCTTTTCTTTTTTGGAAGGGGGGTGGTGGTTGGGGGTGGTTTTAGCAGGTGTACCTGTGAGGATGCATGTAGGAGCCTTCCTTCTCATGCACCCTAAAAATGTATTGAACAACCACTTGAATGAATCTGCATCCTCATCTCTTATCAGGGCAAAACCAAAGAAAGTAGTCTGTAAGTGGTTGTTAGTTCCGACAAACACCCTAAGTGGCATATGGTACTTGTTGGTCTTATATGTTGTGTCAAACGTTACGCAGTCCCCCAAGTCCTGATACGCCCCTCGGCAGCTTGCGTTCGCCCAGAATATGTTCTTAACTCTGTCGGACTCATCGAGTTGCATGTCATAGAAGAATTCCCTGTTTATAGATTTCATCTCCCTAAAGAAGTTGACAGTCTTTAGGACATCGTCCACATCATCATTCCTTGAATTCTTTGCTTTCCTGCATATTAAAAGTTCATTGAAAAATGCATGTTGAACTGGCGTCAGGCCATGCGTTGCGTGATATGTTTGTACTGATAGAGGAAAAAATACGTAGGCGGTTTATGGGAGGAGAACAAGATTGTACTTACAGGTAATTAGGTCTTTGGCATTCATTTCGAGGAAGTAGCTACCAGGGTCATCACCACCCAGAATGCTCATGATTTGCGCGTGTTCAATGCCTTTGAACTGCAGGTACTTGACATACTCCAAGATTGTTTTGTCAAAGTTTTTGTGGGAGTGCAAGAAGACAAGCATTTCTGCGGTGAGCTGTAGCCTGTGGTTGTGTTCCCAGACTATCTCTTTTACGACAAATGTTCCATCCTTTTCCTTCTTCAGCCTCATTTTAGCCCCGCAGTTTGTTCTGGCTGTCGTCTTGTTACGCTGTCTATTTGCTTAAGACACCTTTAATTAATAAACTCCATGGCACGTGCAATAAAGGTAGGCTCTGGTCTTAAACTTGGGGCCATCCCTGACAGCAAAACCAGCGTGCTTCGCATATACGTTGTAGAAGTTCTTACTTTCTTCGAACGTTTCAAACCTCATCTCTAGCCTTGGCAGAACATAAGCTTCAATGTCAGGTGGTTGCACACAACAATGACCAAACAAAAATGTTAGATGGGGTGGTCATAGCACCATGGTATGGATTGTGCTTTGTATATTTTTTCTATATGGATACTTACATGTGTATAGCTCTGCGTTGTCTCTGGTGTTTGTTGTTCTCCCTGGTTTATGGGCGCCGGTGGTGTCACCCTTGGCGCATGCAGCAATGCATCTCTTGGAGGGAGCAACGATGACGAAGATCTCCGTCTCCTGTTGTACGGCCGTCTCTCCTCAGATTCATTGTGATGTTGCTCCTGTCTATATGGCTCATATCTTGTACTTTTGAACCTGCTAGAGTGGCCAAAATGTTTGTCTTTTTGACCTGGTCTTCCCGTCGCAACTGCTTTTGCAGCACGGATGATTGATGCTGACGGAGCGACTGGTCGAAGCCTTCTTGCAACCCATCCGCGGCTTCCTGTCCCTGGCTTTTTTCATGCGCTGGGGAAGGAAAACAATTGTTGATGGTGATATTGTTGGCCTTCTTGCAACCCAGCAACGGCAGAGCTTGCATTCCCAGACATTGTTGTTTCCTTTATCGAAGGACCTGTCCGTGCTTCTGATGATTGCGGTGTATCTTCAAATCTGCCTGTACTGTTGAAATATCCAGGCGGTATTTCTGGTGTTACCCAACCAGGTGGTGCCCCATATCTGTTTTGCTCATGAAATGCTTGCTGCGTGCACCGCCTTGCATGCTTCTGCAAACAACATTCAAAAGTTTTTGGGATTAATCTGGTTTCGTTTTCAGTCGAACTGATAAACGTTCATGTTCAAACACGGATGTACTGATGTACTGTTTTTTTAGCACTGTTTTGTAAATTGGACATTGAACTCATGCATGACTTCTCTTTTGTTCTTCTATAACTTATGCAACTACACTAGAAGTACTCCTAGTTTATGTATCATTGAACTTACTGTGTAACTGTGGCACTCTCTTATCACTATCTACCTGGACTGATGCACAAGTTTAAGTTTTTTTAACTTGAACTGAAGATAGCATATTAGATGCACTGACAGTAACCTCGACATGCTAATCGTGCATCAATGCATCTACATTGCAAGTACTGCCAGTTTATGTATCATCGAACTTACTTTGTAACAACTTTTATAATTTTTTCCAGTTTTTTTACTTGTTCGAACTGACGCAACTAGATGACTTGTACTCTTAGAAATAGCAACATACAACTTTTCAGTGGTAGCTGAACCTTAGTACTATCTACTTGGACTGATGCACAAGTTTAAGTTCTTTTTACTTGAACTGAAGCTAGCAATTAGACGTACTGACAATAATCTCGACATGCTAATCGTGCATCAAATGTCAAGGGTGTCAATGAACTGATGCTAGCATTTGCAATGTACTGATGCAGCACATAATTTTGTACTCATGAACCTAATAGTGTAACATGTAGGCAGAGCATAGCAGCACAGATAAACTGATGAACTGATAAATTGACAGAAACGTGGTACATATCTTCATTCAAACCCAGATCTCAAAAACTTATGTTGCTAGTAATTTGTGTGGGAAGGATTCATCACCTGCATCTTGTTGGATGTGTCTCCATCTTCGTTTCGTTGGCGGCGTATTGGCAAGAACTTGGAAGGCGGAGCCATTGTTGTTGGGGAGACGACCGTGCTTGTGGTGGAGCTCTGTCGACGAGGTCCGTCGAGGGATGGAGGCAGGAGGCGTGGATCACGGCCCAGGAAAATCTCCGACGCCCGGCGGCGGGGAGGCACGCGGGGAAGCTCCTGCACCAGGCGGCGGGTAGGCGACCGGGGAGGCTCCTGCACCAGACGGAGGGAGGCGTGCGGGGAGGCTCCGGCGCCCGGTGGCGGGGAACCGTGCGGGGAGGCTCCGTCGCCCGGCGGCGGGAAGGTGCATGGGGATGCTCCGGCGCCGGACGAGGCGACTGATGGTGGGGGCGGTCGGGCCGGCGGCATGGCTAGATGGCGGCGCGTCGGGGGGAGTGGTGGCTGTGGATCGGGGGCCGGTGGTGCAAACTCGCCGTCGGTGGGTCATGGCGCCGCGGGCTCCCTCGCTCTGGCTTCCGCCGTCGCTCGCTCGCCCGCGACGGCTGCCTCCAGCGGTAGGAAGCGGGTCATATTGGGGTGGGTCAGTCGTGGACGCGTCTCTCCTTATAGGGGGCGAGGGTAACAGAATAATATTCTGTTACCGGTAACAGAATAGTCCAGCCCTATATATACATACATATATATATATATATATAGTGGTTACACTATTTGACAAAAGGAGGATCTTCCTACCATGGTTTTGACAACCATATGGTCCATATCTACATACTTAACATAGTAATAGCTAGCACATTTTAAGCGGCTCAGGGCCAATAACCACAACTATCCGCTGGAAGGAGCTTGATCATGGCGACTCCACATCTCATCAATGAATAGGAAGAGCCCTCCTGTGCCATGATAGAGCATGAGTAGAAAAGTGTCTCCAATTTTCCAATATGGATGCATTGCCACCACAACCGAGAACTTGTTAATTTGAATGGTTCCATTTCTGTAGGAAATGCAGTACGTTGCAATCATTTTGGCATTATTAACAGGCACAAGTGTAATTGGACCACACCGGGAAATCGAACCAGGAACTGCTACACCGGGCAATTTCTGTTGAAATGTAGAATAAAAACCAATTGTAACATATCATTGAAGATTATAGTTTATCGGCATCAACATTAAAATAAGACTTCTTACCAGCGTTTTGTGCACACAATTGGTCTTGTTCAATGTGTGCACCATAGGTATAATTAATCCCATCCAAAATCCTGCATTGATACGCTGTGCTATCTCTGTCATATTATCAACAAAGTTTATGACATGCTTCAGGTCCTTCCAGTGAAATTTGGTATGCTTAGTAACATACAGATTGTTCACTATGCATCCAACATATCCTGTTTAAAAGGTGCAAAGGTATTATTTATTCAGAACATGGTAGAAGAATATATAGTGCGCATAATTTGGCAAATAGAATTTGTTATTGCCTAGGAACGGAGTTAAAAATGAAATCACAATTGGTTACTTAAATAGTGATCAATTAGTCAGAAAAAATATCCCGATTCTGCTAAGTAATATGACAGCATGGAGAAAGTTGAAAGGACACTAACCTCGATCTGACTTTGATCGGCTGATGACGTTGGGGAAGTAAACATCCATGTTAGTTAGACCAGGTTGTGGTGGACACACTAGAATTTTATTGCCAGCTTTCAGTTCATAACACTTAGACATTTTTCTCGAAAGGTCCGCATTAAAATATGAGTGACCATCCATATAAAGTTTTACACTAACCGTCATTGTATGTCCATGTTGCGTTGTCAATATGACATCCTAGGAGTCATCAACAAAGTAAAGCCCAAGATTTCCTTCTACTCCTGTTCTTGCAAAGCATGGGATGTACTTCTTGAAATGAAAATTAAGATCGTAAATTAGGTATATTGAAATAACAGAGAAAGATGCAAATGTGGCAGTAACTGATAGAGCAGATGAATATATAGATGAAAGCAAAGTACAAAAATATATAATTAGAAAAAGATAATGTAACAAAGATTTGATGCAAATATCTATACCACTGTATAGTGTGCCAATAGCTTCAAATATTAGTCATTGGATATGCCCATCGAACAGTCAAGAGATGGTAAATCTGAGCATTATCATCCGTTGGATATAATTTTTACCACCTAGGACACTGCCACGTGGCCTTCTAATTGAAAACCAACTCTACCATCTCATGTGTTCTAGAAGTATCTATCCACATGCTTATCCGATACTCTAATGAAAAGAGGCTAGAACAATCTGGATTCTAGAGAGGTAAGAACCAAGTTGGCTCTTGTCCAGTATCATTCTAGAAAAGAAAATACATATTCAAATGTATTTTTCATGCTTTTTATATATATTTGAATGACGTGTAAAGCACGTACAATTTACTAGTATAGATAATGTAGCAACAGACGGTAGATGTTCACATATTTAGGCCATGCCGACCGTGGTAAGTTGAGATTGAACATACCAAGCGCTCCCTAAAGTCATCTGGAATGGTGAGATAGAAATTCGTTTTCGACTCGACGCGACCACACTTGCCCGATTTGTGCTTGCACTGTGGACACATGAATGAACACCCACGAATCAGCTAGAACAAAAATGATTCCACGGTGATTTTCGATGGTTGATTAATAGTGATGGACGGACTGCAATAAGAGGTGAGCGAATGTTTTGCTAAGTTGATTGCCTTCTCCATGAGAAAAATCCCCAGGCCAATCCCGCAGAAAACCCCAGTCCACTAGAGTCTAGAATGTCGGTGCAGATAGGCGGCGGAAAGCGGTAGGAGCGAAATCACGTGTTGTTTAGAGCACGACCTCCTCCCACTGACAACAGCGCCGTCAAGCTTAGGATGGCCGCCGTGATAGAAGTTGATGAGGTGCAGAGTTGCGGAGGAGTCCGCGGCGAGTGGGTGGGGATGAAGGGGGTGAGGGTTTTCTTTTTCCTTTTGCATGTGTGAGTGAACACACATGGTTCGCAGAGGCGACAGAGATGAATCGTGTGCGATAGTAAATCACCGAGATTGAATGGAATCCAAATTTCCTTTGTCCTTTGTCCATGAGTTTTTTTCTATGATGAACATAAACCTTGTTAATCACCATGTTCAAATTTGGCACTTTTCTGGGTTCATTTACAATATTTAGGGGATTACGTGCATTTTCTAGGCATTAATGCACATAATTCAAATTCAAACAATTGGAAAAGGTGCAACAGAACGGTCTGGAAAACCATGGTCTTGCTATTTAGTAATTTCTCATGCCTTTTACAAGGAATGGGTAGATATCTCAAGGAAATTTGTGGCCTCACCATGCCCTGGTAAAAGATTGAGAATGTTTGTCTTATGTCGTCATGCACGCCATTCATAAATCGAACCATCACCTAGGAAATTTCATGGTTTCGAGGGTAATCAGCAAAGTTGAAGGGACCGAGAATCCAAATTTCCTTCCTAGCTTGTCATTCAGTTTTTTCTACAATCAACATACCCCCTCGAATGCAACGTGCTCAAATTTGGCATTTTTCTGGGATCATTTACCATATTAGGGGATTATGTTCATTTTATAGGCATTAATCCACATAATTGAAATTCAAACAATTGGTGCATGAAAAGGTGCACACGAACGGTCTGAAAAAACCGTACTCATGGTATTTAGTAAATTCTCAATCCTTTTACATGGAACGGGCAGTGATTTCAAGGGAATGTGCGGCAATAGTCAACAAAATGCGTCATTTATTGGGTTAGCAACTATAGAAACATGAAATACATGCTTGAAAAACATGACGCCTGGCATGGTGCCATCATGGATGGCCTCACCGTGCACTGGTTAAAAGCTGAGAAGGTTTGATTAATGTCGTCATGCACGCACTTCACAAATCGAACCATCACCGAGTAAGTTCCATGCTTTCGAGAGGGAAATCACCAAGAATGAAGGGGAATCCAAATTTCCATCCTAGTTTGTCGTTCGGTTTTTTCCAACGATCAACATACTGCCTCAGATATAACGTGTTCAAATTTGACATTTTTTCGGGCTCATTTACCATATTTAGGGGATTATTTGCATTTTCTAGGCATTAATGCACATAATTCAAATTCGAACAAATGGTGCATGAAAAGGTGCACAAGAACGGTTTGGAAAACCATCCTCGTGCTATTTAGTACATTCTCATGCCTCTTACAAGGAATGGGTAGATATTTCAAGGATATGTGTGGCAATAGTGAACCATAAACGTGTCGTTTACTGGGTTAACAACTACCCCAAAATGAAATACATGAATGGAAAACATGACACCTCGCATGGTGCCATGGTATGACCTCACCGTGCCCTGTGTAATGTGTATTGCTATGTGTGGGATCTGACAACCTAGTTGTTTATTCTTGGTAGCCTCTCTTATGGGAAAAAGTATCCTAGTGCTTCCACTTGGCCATGGTAGATTGCTACTACTCCGAAACACTTAGGCTGGTCGGCATGTGTCCATCATCGATCCTGTGTATGTCCCTTCGGGAAAATGTCATGTGTTGTTCCTTTAAATCCTTCTAGCTTGCTACGACTTGGGTTCATACGTTGATGATTGTCACGTTCGTTGCAGGGTCATGTATGCATGTTCCTATAAGTTTGTGCCACCTTGGGTTTACGACTAGTCATGTCAGCCCGGGTTCTCTGTCATATGGATGCTAGCGACACAATCATATATGTGAGCCAAAAGGCGCAAACGGTCGTGGGCCAGGTAAGGTAGCACCCGTGGGAATGCTATGCGTGAGGCCACAAAGTGATATGATGTGTTACATGCTAGATTGGTGTAACTTAGGATCGGGGTCCCGAAAGCTTTTGGTATCAAAGCCTGACTACTTGTAGGATTACTAAGCCAAACTGGTCGAAGTTGAGTCTAGAAATTCCTTAGTTATATAAGGAAATTGATTGTGGAAGGGAACGTAAGGCTCTTTTACTCCTTATACCTCATGGCCTTCTGATTCGAGTCATCCTATATTTCCTATGGGGTTAAGGAACTAGGCTTTCTCTTTCATCTATCAGGATCACGTGTTACTATTCCGTAGTCCCATAGGATTGGTTGATCAGAGTCATATCCCAGTTTTCGAGTACTTCCGGTGTAGCCTGTTTAGTATTATCTCAGAACCTTTGAGTGGTGATTGAGTTGTTATACTTCCCCATTTTTAGCAGGATGTCTCATTCTGAGCACTTTACTGCCGTTATGCTGCCAGAATTGTCCTAGGAGTTTGAGAGATACTAATTTCCTTGTCCTACATTCTACAACCTATAGTTGATGCTGATTCCATCCTTGGTTTCATTTCTCAGGATGTCATTAGTTAAGTGAAGTTCTGTTGCTCGTAGCTAGAACCACAGAGATGGTAGGGATGAGGATCCTCCCGACCAGCCTTCGTTGGCAGAGTTAATGTTAGAGATGGAGAGGAACAAGCGTGAGTCTAACCGCTTGTTGGCACTTATCGAGGAGAACACCGCACATCAGTTCAAGGACTCTCCAACCATCCATGACTTAATTGGCTTGCACCCACCCACCTTTCATCATTCCATTGAGCCACTAGATGCAGATGACTGCCTCCGTAGCATCACTCATAAGTTGTGTTCCGCAAACGTAGCTGAAGATGACAAGGTCACCTATGCCACATACCACCTGGAAGGTCCTGCTAGTCTTTGGTGGCAGAACTATGAAGTTATGCTTCCAGCTGGCCAGATTCCTACCTGGAGGAATTTCGCTGAGGCTTTTCGCGAGCATCACATTCCTCAAGCCCACATCAATTGCAAGAGAGAAGAGTTCTGTAGTTTCACCCAGAGTAAGTTCGCTGTTGATGCTTATAGTAGAGAGTTTAAGAATCTCGCCCGCTAGGCGACAGAAGAGGTGAACACGGACGCCAAGAAACAAGCTAGGTTTCGGAAGGGTCTCCACCCCAAGTTACGTCGTGATCTCCACCTGCATCATTGTGATACATTCCAGGCCCTTGTGAACAAGGACATTAATGCAGAGACAGCTCAGCTCACTTACGAGGAGTCTCGTAAGCACACCCGTGATTTGGGATCTTCGTCCGGCTCTAGCTATCAAAAGCGCCGGATTTGGGTTTCAAACCCCTCTCTTCCTTCCAGATATTCACAGAGGTCATCTTACGTGGCGCCTCACCCAGCTCAGTCATATGATCCACCCAGGCCTATTGGTAGAACGCTTATAACCCGCAAGTATACGGGATAGTTGTAGCCTCTTTCGATAAGTAAGAGTGTCGAACCCAACGAGGAGCTAAAGGTATAACAAATACTCTCTCAAGTCCTATCGGCCACTCATACGACTCTACGCATGCTTGATGTTCACTTTACCTAGAACAAGTATTAAACTAGAGGTACTTTGTAGGTGTTTTCGGATAGGTTTGCAAGATAATAAAGAACGCGTAAATAAAAACTAGGGGCTGTTCAGATAAAGATGCAATAAAGTAAATATAGCGAGTGTGGAGAAGTGGTGGTAGCAGCTGCGAAATTGTCCCTAAGCAATTGACTACGTTACTAGACCGATAATCACTATTGCAATTCTATTTGAGGGAGAGGCATAAGCTAACATACTTTCTCTACATGGATCATATGCACTTATAGTTGGAACTCTAGCAAGCATCCGCAACTACTAAAGATTCATTAAGGTAAAACCCAACCATAGCATTAAAGTATCAAGACCCCTTTATCCCATACACAACAATCCCCTTACTCGGGTTTTTGTTTCAGTCACTCACGCAACCCACTATAAGCGAATCATGAACGCATTGCAACACCCTACAATGGGAATCCCTCACGCTTGCGCGACACGGAGGGCACCATAGGACAGCACCAATAATAAAACATGCAACTCAAACCCATCATAGCAATTCATCAATCACCGATAAGACAATGGAAATCTACTCAGACATCATAGGATGGCAACACATCATTGGAAAACAATATGAAGCATAAAGCACCATGTTCAAGTAGAGGGTACAACGGGTTGAGGGAGAGTGGACCGCTGGATATAGATGGGGGAAGGTGATGGAAATGTTGGTGAAGATCACGGCGGTGTTGGTGAAGATCACCGTGATGATGATGGCCCCCGGCGCCGTTCCGGCGCCACCGAAAGCAAGGGGGAGAGAGCCCCCCTTCTTGTTCTTCTTCCTTTACCTCCTCCCTAGATGGGAGAAGGGTTTCCCCTCTGGTATCTGGAGATCCGTAACTCCGATTGGACTGAAACCTTCGCCTAGATATGTTTCCAAAAATTAGCTTTCTTGCGGCCAAAGAAGGGCATCAACCACCTTACGGGTGGCCCACGAGATAGGGGGGCGCGCCCCCCTGCAGTGGTGGCATGGGCCACTCTCGTGGCCACCTCGGGCACCGTTTCATGTTGATTCTTCCTCCCAAAAATCACAAATATTCCAAAATAATTCTCCGTCCGTTTTTATCCCGTTTGGACTCCGTTTGATATTGGGTTTCTGCGAAACAAAAAACATGCAATAGACAAGAACTGGCACTGGGCACTGGATCAATATGTTAGTCCCAAAAAATAGTATAAAAAGTTGCCAAAAGTATATAAAAGTTGAATAATATTGGCCTGGAACAATAAAAAATTATAGATACAGCGGAGACGTATTAGCATCCCCAAGCTTAATTCCTGCTCGTCCTTGAGTAGGTAAACGATAAAAAAGATACTTTTTGATGTGGAATGCTACCTAGCATAATCTTGTTCATATGTCTAATCATGGCATGATCATTAAGACACGAGTGATTCAAAGCAATAGTCTATCATTTGACATAAAAACAATACTTCGAGCGTACCAATAAAGCAATCATGTCTTTTCAAAACAACAAGGCCAAAGCAAGCTTATCCCTACAAAATCATATAGTTTGGCCATTTTTCATTTTCGTCACACAAAATGCTCCCATCATGCGCAACCCCGATGACAAGTCGAGCAATTGGTTCATACTTTTTAACTCGCTTCAGCTTTTTCAACCCTCACACAATACATGAGCGTAAGCCATGTATATAGCACTATAGGTGGAATAGAATATGATGGTGGAGGTTTATATGGAGAAGAAAAAAAGGGAGAAAATCTCACATCGACGCGGCTAATCAACGGGCTATGGAGATGCCCATCAATTGATGTCAATGCGAGGAGTAGGGATTGCCATGCAACGGATGCACTAAGAGCTATAAGTGTATGAAAGCTCAAACTGAAAACTAAGTGGGTGTGCATCCAACTTGCTTGCTCATGAAGACCTAGGGCATTTTAGGAAGCCCATCGTTGGAATATACAAGCCAAGTTCTATAATGAAAATTCCCACTAGTATATGAAAGTGACAACATAGGAGACAATCTATATGAAGACCATGGTGCTACTCTGAAGTCCAAGTGTGGTAAAAGGATAGTAACATTGCCCCTTTTCTTTTTCTTTTTCCTTTTTTTTCTTTTTCTTTTCTTTTTTTTCCTTTTTCTTTTTTTTCGGTGGGCTTCTTTGGCCCCCTTTTTTATTTAGGCTTCTTTGGCCTTTCCTTTTTTTTCATTTTTTTCATGGGGCAATGTTCTATAATGATGATCATCACACTTTTATTTACTTACAACTCAATATTACAACTCGATACTAGAACAAAGATATGACTCTATATGAATGCTTCCGGTGGTGTACCAGGATATGCAATGATCTAGCGTAGCAATGACATCAAAAAAAGGACAAGCCATGAAAACATCATGCTAGCTATCTTACGATCATGCAAAGCAATATGACAATAAATGCTCAAGTCATGTATATGATGATGATGGAAGTTGCATGGCAATATATCTCGGAATGACTATGGAAATGCCATGATAGGTAGGTATGGTGGATGTTTTGAGGAAGATATCATGAGGCTTATGTGTGATAGAGCGTATCGTATCACGGGGTTTGGATGCACCGGCGAAGTTTGCACCAACTCTCAAGGTGAGAAAGGGCAATTCACGGTACCGAAGAGGCTAGCAATGATGGAAAGGTAAAAGTGCGTATAATCGATGGACTCACATTAATCATAAAGAACTCATACACTTATTGAAAAAGTTTATTAGCCCTCGAAGCAAAGTACTACTACACATGCCCCTAGGGGGATAGATTGGTAGGAAAAGACCACCGCTCGTCCCCGACCGCCACTCATAAGGAAGACAATCAAAGAAACACCCCATGCTTCAAATTTGTCACATAGCGGTTACCATACGTGCATGCTATGGGACTTGTAAACCTCAACACACATGTCCCTACAATCCACAACCACCCACTAGCATGACTCTAATATCACCATCTTTATATCGCAAAACTATTGCAAGGAATCAAACATATCATATTCAGCGATCTACAAGTTTATGTAGGATTTTATGACTAACCATGTGAATGACCAATTCCTTTCATCTCTCTAAATAGATATATGTGAAGCAAGAGAGTTTAATTCTTTCTAAAAAAGATATGCCCATGCTCTAACAAATATAACTGAAGCAAAAGAGCATTCTACAAATGGCGGTTTCTATGTGAAGAGAAACAGGCAATCCAAACTTCAAATGATATAAGTGAAGCACATGAAGCATTCTATAAAGCCATACTCAAAAGATTTAAGTGAAGAGCAATGAGCATTATATAAATCAACCAAGGACTATCTCATACCAGCACGGTGCATAAAAGAAAAGTGAAAACTAAATGCAAAAGACACTCCAAGACTTGCACATAATGCATAAACGAAACGAATACGAAAACATACCGATACTTGTTGAAGAAAGAGGGGATGCCTTAAGGGGCATCCCCAACCTTAGACGCTTGAGTAGCCTTGAATATTTACTTGGGGTGCCTCAGGCATCCCAAAGCTTGATCTCTTGCCTCTCTTCCTTCTCCTCATATCGAGACCTCCTCATTTAGACACTTCATCCACAGAAAACTTCAACAGAAAACTCGGTAAGATCCGTTAGTATAATAAAGCAAATCACCACTCTAGGTACTATTGCAAACCAAATAATATTTTGTTTTTGCATTGTGTCTACTGTAATATAACTTTTCCATGGCTTAATACACTAACATAAATTGATAGATTCATCAAAACAAGCAAACTATGCATCAAAAACAGAATCTGTCAAAAACCGAACAGTCTGTAGCAATCTGATCATCCACCATACTTCTGGTACCCCAATAATTCTACCAAAATTAGGAACAATAAACAAGCTGTAGATAAATACAGTGCAGAAGGAATCAGAACCAATTGACTTTCCAGTTAAAAATGTAAAATCGCGCACTACAGCCAAAGTTTCTGTCCTGCATCGTACAAACCAACAGGCATTGTAAACATCCTAAAGGCAAACCTTAGCACATTATTTTTATAATAAAATGGAATTATACAAGGGGATAATTATTTTTGTTGAAAAGTTTCTGTAATCAAGATTCACAAAGTTTCCGTGAGCATGAACAAAGTTCAAGGCTAGCTCCCACTTCAACAATGCTTATCTTTCTCACTTTCACTTTCCTTTTTGAAAAGTTTTTATATTCCCCTCTTTATTTTTGTGTTTTTAAACTATATAAAAGCACTCAACAGAAATAAATTGCTCTCTAAAACTTCTGGGTTGTCTCCCTGGCAGCGCTTTCTTTAAAGCCATTAAGCTAGGCATAAAGTGCTCAAGTAATGGATCCACCCGGATCCCAAGGTATATCAAAGCCAATTTTAATTAACAATGATTTGTAATTTAGTAGTGAGCACAAAGTAACATATATCATGAAACAATGAAGTCTAACTCTCTTCCTATGCATCGGCATGTCATAAAAGAACAATTCATGCACACCAAGTAAAGGCCAATGCATAGTATAAGCAGTTTCTTGCAACTTCATCGTATTGGAAACATAAAGAGGCGGAGATATAGTTCCTCTCTCATAATAATTGCAAGTAGGAGAAGAAAGCACATGCATATTACATTCATCAAAATCATCATATGCAATGGTAAAAGGCAACCCATCAATATAAACCTTAATAAGCACAAACTTCTCCGATATAGTGTAGTCGGGAGAATCCAAAAAGATAATAGGATTATCATGCGTGGGTGAAATAGCAACAATTTCATGTTTAACATAAGTAACTATAGCAAGTTCATCTCCATAAGCATAATTCATATTGGCATCTTGGCCACAAGCATAGCAAGCATCATCAAAAAGGGATATTTCAAGAGAATCAACAGGATCATAACAATCATCATAGCAATCATCCTTCTGTAAGCACGAAGGGGAATTAAACAATGTATGAGTTGAAGAGTTACTCTCATTAGAAGGTGGGCACGGGTAGCTAATCCTCTCTTCCTCCTTTTGTTCTTCGCTCTCCTCATCATCTTTTTCATCCAATGAGCTCACAGTTTCATCAATTTCTTCTTCCATAGCTTCCTGCAAAATATTAGTCTCTTCTTGGACAGCGGAGAAGTCCTCGATATATGGTTTAACATAGGCATTAGAAGCATAATTATCATAACAATAATGAAATATGGCCAAATTTTCAGCTTTGTGAAGAGTAGCATCATACTTTTCAATCAAAGAGGCAATCTCATAAGCACCTTTAAAAGCAACAAATTCTTCAATTTGTTGAACATGATAGTAACTGTAAACACCCTTAGCATACGAAGATATGATTCCATTATCACTAAACAAGCATTGATTGGGTAGGTGTTTCTTAGGGTCTTCAGAACAACAAGTAAACTCATATATTTCACATAAATTCCAAGCATAGCATTGCAAACGTTGAATTTGATCCCATAATAGTTTCCCTTTTTCAGATCGCACAAAACAAGCATGCTCATCTAAAGATTTGCCCTCAACTAAACTAGTGGGGGTTTCAGCACGAGCACAAAGGGATCAAAGATGATCCAAGTAAAAAGCTTCAGGAGTGTGATAGATTTTGAGTGGTTCTTCAACCACTGGTTCAGTAGGTACAACTAATTTATTTGGTATTTTGGGTTTCCTACCCATAACTAAAGATAGAAAACAACTAGGAACAGCAAATAAAAATTACTTGGTGATAAAGCAAACAAGCACACACGAGAATATTCACCCCACGCTATGACTCCCCAGCAATGGCGCCAGAAAAAGGTCTTGATAACCCGCAAGTATATGGGATAGTTGTATCCTCTTTTGATAAGTAAGAGTTTTCGAATCCAACAAGGAGCTCAAGGTAGAACAAATACTATCTCAAGTCCTATCGACCACTGATACGACTCTACGCATGCTTGACGTTCACTTTACCTAGAACAGGTATTAAAGTAGAGGTACTCTGTAGGTGTTGTTGGATAGGTTTGCAAGATAATAAAGAAAGCGTAAATAAAAACTAGGGGATGTTTAGATAAAGATGCAATGAAGTAAATATAGCGACTGTGGAAAAGTGGTGGTAGGAGTTGTGAAATTGTCCCTAAGCAATTGACTATGTTACTAGACCGGTAATGACTATTGCAATTCTATTTGAGGGAGAGGCATAAGCTAACATACTTTCTCTACTTGGATCATATGCACTTATGATTGGAACTCTAGCAAGCATCTGCAACTACTAAAGATTCATTAAGGTAAAACCCAACCATAGCATTAAAGTATCAAGTCCCCTTAATCCCATACGCAACAATCCCCTTACTCGGGTTTGTGTTTCAGTCACTCACGCAACCCACTATAAGTGAATCATGAACTCATTGCAACACCCTACAGCGGGAATCCCTCAGGATTGCGCGACACGGAGGGCACCATAGGACAACACCAACAATAAAACATGCAACTCAAACCAATCATAGCAATTCACTAATCACCGATAGGACAATGGAATTCTACTAAGACATCATAGGATGGCAACACATCATTGGAAAATAATATGAAGCATAAAGCACCATGTTCAAGTAGAGGGTACAGCGGGTTGCGGGAGAGTGGACCGCCGGATATAGATGGGGTAAGGTGATGGAGATGTTGGTGAAGATGACGTCGGTGCTGGTGAAGATCGCGGTGATGATGATGGCCCCCGGCGGTGTTTCGGCGCCACCGGAAGCAAGGGGGAGAGCCCCCCTTCTTCTTCTTCTTCCTTGACCTCCTCCCTAGATGGGACAAGGGTTTCCCCTTTGGTCCTTGGCTCCCATGGCGTGGGAGGGGCGAGAGCCCCTCAGAGATTGGATCTATCTCTCTGTTTCTGCGTTCTGGAATCCTGCCCTGGCACCGTTTCCTTTATATTTTGAGATCCGTAACTCCGTTTTCCAAAAATTATCTTTCTTGCAGCCAAAGAAGGGCATCAACCGCCTTAAGGGTGGCCCACAAGATAGGGGGGCGCCCCCCCTTGGAGTGGTGGCGTGGGCCACTCTCGTGGCCACCTTAGGTAACGTTTCGCGTTGATTCTTCCTCCCAAAAATCACAAATATTCCAAACTAATTCTCCGTCCATTTTTATCCCGTTTGGAATCCGTTTGATATTGGGTTTCTGCGAAACAAAAAACATGCAACAAACAAGAACTGGCACTGGGCACTAGATCAATATGTTAGTCCCAAAAAATAGTATAAAAAGTTGCCAAAAGTATATAAAAGTTGAATAATATTGGCATGGAACAATCAAAAATTATAGATACGACGGAAACATAACAACCGCTTGTCAATGTGGGCCCACATCCAACTTCGGGGACTTGCTTCACATGCGGGAAGCTAGGACACTATGCACGTGACTGCTCTAAGGGCAGTTTTGCTCCACCCCAGCCCGAGAAGTCTGTTGGCCGTGTTAAACCATCAACAAAGATGATCGTTGCCAAGCCAGCTCGCACTGAACGTGGACGTGTGCATCACGTCTCAGCTAAAGACGCTCATGATGATCCGGATGTCGTGCTTGGTACACTCCTTGTCAATTGTCATCCAGCATCGGTTCTATTCGATACTGGAGCATCTCATTCTTTCATTTTTGAAGGCTATGCTCATTTGCACGACATGTCATTTTGTGATATGCCAACTCCGCTTGAAATCCAAACCCAATGTCTAGATGGCAAACTACCAGAATAAGCTATGGTAATGAAATCCTTGTTGACAGACTTGTATTCCTTGCATCACTCGTAGCTCCCAAGTCCTTAGATATTAACATCATCTTCGGTATGGACTGGATGACAGCTCATCATGCCAAGATTGACTGTTACACCAGGTCTGTTCAGCTTACACACCCATCTGGTAAGATAGTCATTGTCTCCACTAGAATTGCAAAGCATCAGCTCTATTCTCTTAATGCCAGCCCTATCCCAGACCTTTAGGATATCCCGGTAGTCCATGACTTTCCGGATGTCTTTTCAGAGGAACTGCCAGGTGTTCCACCTGACAGAGATCTAGTGTTTGTGATAGATCTTATCCCAGGAACCGCTCCAATCTCTAGGAGACCTTACAAGATGGCACCCTTAGAACTAGCTGAGCTTAAGAAACAACTTGGTGAGTCCTTGCAAAAGGGTTTCATCTGTCCTAGTTCTTCTCCTTGGGCTTGCCCCATCCTCTTTGTCAAGAAGAAGGATGGTATGGACCAGATGGTTGTAGGTTATTGTCCTGTTAATTTGGTCACGATAAAGAACAAATATTCGCTCCCAGGATCAACGACCTATATGATCAGCTTGCTGAATCCTTAGTCTTCTCTAACGTGGATTTGAGGTTAGGCTACCACCAAAACAAGATCGGAAACGGGGACATCCCCAAGACGGTTTTTGTCACTCGTTATGGGCAGTACGAGTACACTGTCATGTCCTTCGGTCTAACAAATGCTCCAGCTACATTCTCCCGCTTGATGAACTTGATCTTCATGGAGTACTTAGATAAGGTTGTCGTGGTTTACCTCGATGATATTCTTATTTACTCGGGGAACAAGGAAGAGCATTCCAAACATCATAGACTTGTGTTAGAAAAACTCAGAGAGCACCGCCTATATGCCAAGTTCTCCTAGTGTGAATTTTGGTTGCGAGAAGTGACCTACCTAGGCCACGTGATCTCTGGTAAGGGCATTGCCATCAATCCCGAGAGAGTTCAGGCCATTCTTGATTAGACTCCACCTGAAACAGTTAAACAAGTTAAGAGTTTCCTTGGTTAGCCACTTATTGTCGCTGCTTTCTTGAAAACTTCTCCAAAGTTACCAAACCTCTCACGGATCTTCTCAAGAAAGATAAAAAGTCTGAGTGGTCCCCACAGTGCGAGTACAGTTTTTAGGAACTGAAAAGACGCCTGACTTCTGCTCCCATACTTGTGCCACTAGATTTCACTAAGGACTTTGTTATCTATTGTGATGCCTCACGACATGGATCATCATGCGATTGCCTATGCAGGATCATCATGCGATTGCCTATGCATCTCGATAGTTGCATCCACATGAGGAGAATTATCCTACACATGATCTAGAGCTTGCAGCTGTAGTCTATGCACTTAAGACCTGGCGACATTACCTTCTTGGTCAAGATCTACACCGATCACCAGAGTCTCAAGTATATCTTCACTCAGCTAGATTTGAACCTTAGACAAAGATGTTGGTTGGAGGTAATCTTAGATTATGATCTAGGGATTACTTACACCCCAGGCAAAGCCAATGTCATGGCTAATGCACTAAGTCGTAAGTCCTATTTCAACAATCTCATGTTGCAGCGGGGCCAACCACTTATCCATGAGGAATTTTGTAAGCTCAACCTTCACATTGCTCCTCATGGATTCCTTTCAACCTTGGTGGCGAAACCTACCCTCGAGGATCAGATCATTACTGACCAAAAGTTTGATAGGGGTGTTATCCGCATCAAGAGAAACATTAAGAAGGGAGTTGGTGGATGTTTCTCTATGGATAATCGAGGTGTTGTTTTCTTTGAGAATCGCCTGGTGGTTCCCAAGAATCAACATCTGCACAAATAGTTCCTTAAGGAGGCGCATGGATCTCCTCTCACGATTCATCCCGGTAGTACTAAGATGTATCAGGACCTACGCCAGAGGTTCTGGTGGACTAGGATGAGGAGAGAAATTGCTCAGTTTATTGCTAACTGTGACATTTGTCGTCGCGCTAAGGAAGAGCAACAGAGACCTGGTGCCACCCTTCAGCCTTTAGCTATTCCTGAGTGGAAATGGGATAAACTTGGTATGGACTTCATTACCGGCTTTCCCAGGACCAAGAGAGGGAATAATGCTATCTTCGTACTCATTGATTGTTTCTCCAAAGTGGATCATTTCCTACCTGTTTGAGAGAGTATCACTACTAGTCAACTCGCTGACTTATATATTTCTCGAATAGTGTCACTTCATGGTGTTCCACTAGATATCAATTCAAACTGTGGTAGTCTTTTCATTTCTCATTTCTGGGAGAGTTTCCAAACTGCCATGGGAACCTATCTTTCCTTCAGTACCGCTTTCCACCCTCAGTCGAGTGGTCAGGTGGAAAGGGTCAACCAAATTCTCGAGGACATGCTTAGAGCTTCCGTTATCTCATTTGTTATGGATTGGGAGAAATGTCTTCCTTTCGCCGAGTTTGCTTATAACAATAACTATCAATCCAGTCTCAAGAAAGATTCTTTCGAGATTCTATATGGACGAAAATGTCATACACCTTTGAACTGGTCAGAAACCGGTGAAAGACAATTCTTTGGACTGGACATGATCCAGGAGGCATAAGAGCAAGTTCACATCATTCGTGAGAACATGAAAATAGCCCAGTCTCTTCAAAAGAGTCAGTATGACCGTCGTCATAAGGAAATGACTTATGAAGTTGGCGACAAGGCTTACCTTTGGGTTACTCCTTTGAAGGGTACCCATCGTTTCGGTATCAAGGGCAAGTTGGCTCCTCGTTACATTGGTCCTTTTCGCATTCTCGCTAAACAAGGAGAGGTTGCCTACAGTTGGAACTACCCCACATCTTTCTTGAGTTCATGATGTCTTCCACGTCTCTCAACGCAGGCGTTGCTTCTCGGATCCAATCCGCGGAGTGGACCACGAAACGCTTAATCTCCAAGATAACCTCACATATAAAGGGTACCCAGTTCGCATTCTTGATAAAGCAGAGCGTGTCACCCGATGTCAGAACATCAAGTTTCTCAAGGTTCATTGGTCTCATCATTCCGAGGGAGAAGCTACTTGGGAGCGAGAAGATCATCTTCGATTGGAGTACCCCACTTTCTTTCCGCAGACCCCTGAATCTCGGGACGAGATTCTTTCAAGTGGGGGCGAGTTGTCACATTCCTAGTTCTGGTATGACCTTTACTAGCTAGTCATGTGTGCATCATGTTTAAATACCATTTAAAATTGAATTGGGGATTAGTGAAACCCTTAGAAATCATTTCTGGAAATGACCAAGATAAAAATTGCTCCAAAAAGGTCCAAGAAAATGTTCATGTTCCTCTCTGGAGATATTGGTCAGAGATAAAATTCAAACCAATATTTTTAGGAGGTCATAAATATTTATTATATATATATATGTTATATATTTTATATATGTCCACTAATTATGTTAGTTGTTGAGGAGCTCTGGAATAATCCAACTAGTTCCTACAAAATTGACAGAAGAAAATAAAATGATTTAGTATTTTTATTAAACCAAAACAATTGTCAGAAAAGAAAACAAAAAACAAAAATAGAAAAGAAACTTACCTGTCGGCCTAGCACTGTGCAGCCCAGCGGCCCAGTAGGCCAGCCGAGCCGACTGGCACTGCCAGTCGTCCCCTTCCTCGTGCCAGGAGGATAGGGGCACGCGCCCGCCATGCGCGGACAAGTGTCCGGCCACGCCACCTACCTGCCTGCCCTCTCCCTCGATGCCCTGGACGCCTGGACATCGCCACCACGCCTCTCTCACTCTCTCTCGTTCCTCCCCCTCCCCTGTATCTCTCTCTCTCTCTCTTTCTCTCACTCTCTCTCTCTCTCTCTCGCTCTCTCTCTCACGACCAAGCGCTACCGTCGCCGCAGCTCACCTCCGTCGTAGTTACCGCCTCCCCCTCACCCTCTTCTCGCATTTTCAAGCTTCACCGTGACACCTACCTCATGTGCATCGAGCCATGCACCGCAGGAGGTCCTGGAGCGCTGCCATCGCCATCATTTTCACCTTCGGCGGACCGAGATTGTTGTCGTCGTTCTTCCCGCGTCGCACCTCCCCCGAGCCCGCTGACACCTCCGCCGGATCCGCTGTGAGCCCCACAGTCATTTCACCCTCTCCATTTCATCGTTTGCGCGCCGTAGCCATGCTACCCACCGGACCCGAGCGGTCGCGCCGCCGTGGTTCCTCTCCGTCATGGCCAGAGCCACTGCGGCTGGCAACCGCGCGAGTCACCCTGCTCCTGGTGACGCCAGGAGGCCTTAGAGCTCCTCCGCTCGCTCTCCCGTGCACCGTAGCACCCCGCCCGTACCTGGTCATTCTGCGGCCGCCGCCGCGAGCTTTGCTCCGGCGAACTCCGACCACCCCACGACCTCCCGCGTGTTCATTTGGATGCGTGCGATACCTGGGCGTCGCGTAGCTGGTCTTCCCCGCCAAAATGGTTGTTGGAGCGAGGACCTCGTGCGCCTCCGCCGCGTTCGGCCTCACCGGCGGCTAAACGCCAGTGGGTTTACCGTGTTTGACCCCCCTATTGACTAGTTTTGACCCCTGTGGGTCATTGACAGGTGGGGCCCAGTTCTGGCTAATTATAATTAGGGTTAGAGTTAGTGTTATTTAATTATGTTAGTTAACTATGACACTGACATGTGGACCCCACATGTCAGGTTTGACCCAGTCAGTGCTGTTGACCTACTGACACGGGCATGACATAGTGCTGACGCAGTTAATCCTTTTCTGGTTTAAAATAAATCAGGAAAATCCAGAAAATGTTATAAACTTTAAAAAATCATATAAATTCAACCGTAGCTAGATTGAAATAATTTATATATGAAAAATTATCAGAAAAATTCAATCTATCCATCTATACTAGTTTCATGCATGACAAACAAACTTATACCTACTGTATAAGTGAAAACACATAAATGGCATTTATAAAAGCTTATTTTGGAGTTGCATTTGAATCCTTGGCTCAAATGGACTTCATGCAAATGAATGCTAGTTGCATTAGCACAAACAACATCACATATTGATGCCATGATCATGCATTATATTGTTGCATATGCTTGTGTTTTGATTGTCGACACCATTCCTTCTCTGTAGGTCCTGCTCCAAAGAGTGCTCGAGAGTACCTGTCTATGGAGCAGTGCCCCCTATTAATCTACCAGGCAAGCAAACCCCCTTGTTCATTTTGATACAATCCTACTTTCTCTCTCCCGCTCTCTGTTATTGCATTAGAAAAACAGCGATTCAAGTGTTACTTTATGCTGTGGTAGTTGAACACATTCCTCTGCATGACTTGTCATTGCCAGAGTAAATAGTTGAAACCCACTAGCATGTGTAGGGGCTGATTGAAGCCATGTTGTGTTCCCACCATGCCATGCCTGCTATTGCTTAGAGTGTGTCAGGTCTGATTCATTGGGAATGAATTGGAGTGTAGTGCTACGTTTTGATGCTGAGAGTTAAGTGTGTGAACACGATTTGGTAAAGCTAGGAGTGAGAGGCCATGTAGGAGTACATGGTGGGTTGTCTCACAGGAACCGTCCTTAAGCACTGAGTTCTGTGTATGTTGTCCAATGACTAGCTACTACCACACATTGGGTTCCGGTAACTCGACCCCTCTCGACTTATTAACCAACTTGATCTCTGTCCAGGAGTCGCAACTAGTTTCTGGTGTTTGTAGGTAGTGTTATTTTTCTACCAAGTGGCACCCGGCAGGGTGGGCTTGGGACAGACTAGGCACACGTGGCCTGGTGTACAGAGTGGCACCCGGATGGTGGGCTCGGGAACCCAGCACACATCATTTGTGGCCGTGATGGAAACCTCGGCCGGACTCCCTTGCGGATAGAACCTGAATAGGCGATAAACTTGGACTAGGGTCTTGTGTTGTTAGTTCCTGGCCGACACCCTCGCGAGGCTTCCGCTTGAAGGTTGCCGAGATACACGACGTGTGCATGGCGGTAAGTAGCGAGAGCGTGTGTGAAGAAGTACACCCCTGCAAGGTTAACATGATCTATTCGAATAGTCGGGTCCGCGGATATGGACTTCTTGGATGCTTACATGGTACATAGACAACTTGAAGTGGATACTCTAAAATGCTCAAGACAAGTGTGAGTGCTACGGATGGCCTTCTCGTAGGGAGATGGGGATGAATCCATAGTAGTGTATTGTGTGGTGATTAGTGGAATCGTGTGCACTATCTCACCTCGAAGAAGTTACTCATAGTCGTAGAACAGGATAGCCACTGAGTCAAAGCTGGCTTGCTCCAACTAAACCCCACACTGCCTTCTTGATACAAATGCATGTATGATAGGATCTGATGTAAGTCTTGCTGAGTACCTTGGTACTCACATTGCTTAATTTATGTTTTTGATGAAGAGACTTCGGTCTCACTAGTTTCCACGTGGACTTCAACATGTAGCATGTACCTCAGCTACGATCTTGATTGGATGTTGTAGATAGTCAGGCTCCTCAGCCTTTTTCATTTGTAGTTGTTTGTACTCAGACATGTTATGCTTCTGCTTGTTGCATGTATGCTCTGAATGTTGGGTCATGTGACCTTGTTTGTAATAAATGATATGATGGCTCTTCTGAGTCTTTATCTATATGAGTTGTTGAGTTCTGCTGTGACTCCATATTGTACAGCACATACTTGCATGTTATGCGTACGTGTAATGTGTATTGCTATGTGTGGGACCCGACAACCTAGTTGTTTATTCTTGGTAGCCTCTCATATGGGAAAAAGTCTACGAGTGCTTCCACTGAGCCATGGTAGCTTGCTATTGCTCCGACACACTTAGGCTGGCCGAAATGTGTCCTACGTCGATCCTGTGTCTGTCCCATCTGGGAAATGTCACACGTTGTTACTTTAATTCCTTGTAGCTTGCTATGACTTGGGTTCATACGTTGATGATCTACACGTTCGTTGCCGGGTCATGTATGCATGTTCCTATAAGTTTGTGCCACCTTGGGTTTACGACTAGTCATGTCGGCCTGGGTTCTCTGTCATATGGATGCTGGCGGCACTATCGTATACGTGAGACAAAAGGCGAAGACGGTCCCGGGCTAGGTAATGTGGAAACCGTGGGAACACCATGCGTGAGGCTGCAAAGTGATATGATGTGTTACATGCTAGATCGGTGTGACCCTGCTCCTAAGTCACACCGATCTAGCCAGTAACACATCATCATATCATTTTGCGGCCTCACGCACGGTATTCCCACGGGTGCCTCCTTACCTGGCCCGGAACCGTTTGCACCTTTTGGCTCACGTATATCATAGTGCTGCTAGGTCCCCCTGATCCTAAGTCACACCGATCTAGCATGTAACACATCATATCACTTTCCGGCATCACCCACGGTATTCGCACGGGTGCCACCTTTACCTGGCCCGGGACCGTTTGCGCCTTTTGGCTCACATATATGATAGTGCTGCTAGGATCCATATGACAACGAACTCGGGCTGACATGACTAGTTCTAAACACAAGGTGGTGCTAACTTACAGGGACAGTCATACATGACCCAGTAACGAATGTGTCAATCAACAACGTATGAACCCAGTCGTCGCAAGCTACAAGGACTTAAATGAACAACGTGTGACATTTCCCCAAAGGAACAGACACAGGAACAAAGAAGACACATGCCAGCCAGCCTAAGTGTTCTGGAGCAGTAGCAAGATACCATGGCTCAGTGGAAGCACTAGGAGACATTTCCTGGTAAGAGAGGCTACCAAGAATAAACAACTAGGTTATCGGATCCCACACATACCAAGCATTTCAATAATCATACACACAATATGCTCGATGTGTGCAAATACAACATGGCATCATGACTCTATAACTCAAAGTATTTGTTCAATAGGTTCCAAGGAACCAAGTATTACAATCATGGGTATTATGACCCAACATTCAGAGCATACAAGCCAAAAGCACATGCAGAAGCTTAACATGTCTGAGTACAGACATCTACAAATGAAAAGGGCCGAGGAGCCCGACTATCTACAAGACCCTCCAGAGGGCACAAGATCGTAGCTGAGATAACAAGCTAAACGTCGAAGTCCAAGCGGAACTACTAGCATGATTGAGGTCACTCTGCAAAAACATAATTTAGCAAACGTGAGTACAAATGTACCCAACAAGACTTACACCAGAACTATCTACATATGCAACATTATCAACAAAGGGATGGTGGTGTTTAACTTCAACAAGCCAGCTTTGACTCGGTGGCTATCCTGAACTACGATTGCAAGTAACTCTTTGAGGTTGCGCGCACGAGTCCACATATTCACCATATAAATACACCACTCTGGATCCGCTCCCGTCTCCCTATGATAACGCCATCAATAGCACTCATGCTTATCTTGCGCATTTTAGAGTATCCACTTTCACTTGTCTATGAACTGTGTAGGCAACCCAGAGGTCCTTTACCGTGGATGCGGCTATTCGAATAGATGATGTTAACCTTGCAGGGGTGTACTTCTTCACACATGCTCTTGCCACTTACCGCCATGTACACGCCATGTATCTTGGCAACCTTCAAGCGGAAGCCTGGTGAGGGTGTCGGCCACGACATGACTAACCACGCAAGTCCCTAGTCCAGGTTTATCGCCTATTCAGGTTCCATATATAGGGAGTCCGGTCGAGGTTTCCACATACGGCCTCGAGCGATGTGTGCAGGGTTCCCGAGGAACCAAACGAGTGACTCGATACACCGGGCCACGTGCCTACCGCATCATAGCCCACCACTCGTGTCAGCGCTGCGCATGGCCTCCATCATACTACAAACACCAGAAACTACTTGGAACTCCTGAACAGAGGACAGGGGTGGTTAATAAGTCGAGAGGGTCAATTAAGGATCCCAATTTGTGGTAGTAGCTGTTCATGGATCACAAACACAAAACTCAGTTCCTGAGGACGGCTTCAATGAGACAACCCACCATGTACTCCTACATGGCCTCTCACCGCTACCTTTACAAAATTTTGTTCACAAACTTAGCTCACACATAGTAGGACATGTTCATCACCATTCCAATTCATCCATGACGAATTAGACCTGACTCAACTCTAAGCAGTAGTAGGCATGACAAACTAGCATGAATGAGTAGGCACAGCAGGGCCCAAACAACTCCTACTCATGCTAGTGGGTTTCATCTATTTAGTGTGGCAATGACAGGTCTTGTAGAGGAAAGGGGTTCAACTACCGCAGCATGTAACAGATGAATCGTTGTTGTCCTAATGCAATAAAAGAGAGCAGGAACGAGAGAGTGGGATTGTATCGGAATGAAGAAGGAGGGTTTGCTTGCCTGGCACTTCTGAACATAGTATAGTTCTTCATCAGTGTCATCAAACTCATCGCCGGAACACGTCTACTGAGAGGGGACAAATACCTGCAACAGAGAAGGAAACACAATCAATGCAATGCATAATATGATGAATGATCATGACATGGCAAAATGATGTGATTTGAGCTAATGCATCTAGCAACAGTTTAAATGAAGTTGGTTTGAATCCAAGATTCAAATTCAAAATCCATATGTAGTTATTCAAATGCCATTTATATGATTTGTCCTAAATAGCAAATTTAAGTTGCTTTATCATGCATGAAACCAGTTCAGATGGATATATTGGATTTTTCTGATCATTTTTCATATATAAATCTTTGCATTTGGAGTTACAGATTATTTTCTATGAATTTTTAAACTTTATAACATTTTCTGGAATTTCTAAATTATTTAAAATCTAGAAAATGTATTACTGGGTAAGTTTGACGTTTGTGTAATGTCATCAGGTCAACAGCGTCAGCCGAGCTCAAATATGACGTTGGGGCCCACATGTCAGTGTCTAACTAACTAACCTAAGTTAATTAGTACTAATTTAATCCTAAAATGGATTAGTTAAGGGCCTAGGCCCACACGTGAGTGACCCAGAGGGGGTCAAATAGTGGTCAAACCTGGGTCAAATCACCGGAGTTGACCCGCGGAGCCTGTCGCCGGCGGAGCCAGAGATGGCGGAGGGCGTCGGGATTCGCCCTTCGGTAACCAAAAGATCGGCGGAGGGGCTCTGCGTGCTGCTTGAAGTGCTCCGCATCCATTTGTGCAAGCGGCAGGGGCTGAGACGGTCGGAGTTGAGCGCGATGTCGACCTCAGCGGTGGCCGGAGTTCGGGTGTTGAGAGAGACAGAGCTACGAGTCACGGAGAGATTAATGGGTGTGTGCGTTAGGCTCCTGGGAGCGCGTGGAGTGTGGTGACGTGCTCATATATGTCCAATAATTCTGTTAGTTGTTGAGGAGCTCTGGAATAATCCAAATGGCCAAAATAAATATTTATGAGCTCCTAAAAATATTGGTTTGAATTTTACCTCTGACCTATATTTTCAGAGAGGAACATGAACATTTTCTTGGACCTTTTTGGAGCAATTTTTATCTTGGTCATTTCCAGAAACGATTTCTGAGGGTTTCACAAATCCACAATTCAATTTTAAATGGAATTTAAACATGATGCACACATGACTAGCTAGTAAAGGTAATACCAGAACTAGGGATGTGACACCCTGGTAAAAATTTGAGAAAGTTTTCATTATGTCGTCATGCACGCCTTTCATAAATTGAACCATCACCGAGGAAGTCCATGGTTTCGAGGGAGAAATCACCAAGATTGAAGGGGGATACAAATTTCCTTTTTCCTTTGTCCATGAGTTTTTCTATGATGAACATACACCCTGCAAATCACCACATTGAAATTTGACACTTTTCCGTGTTCATTTACCATATTTAGGGGATTATTTGCATTCTCTAGGCACTAATGCACATAATTCAAATTCGAACAATCGTTGCATGAAAAGGTGCACAAGAACGGTCTAGAAAACCATCCTCGTGCCATTTAGTAAATTCTCATGTCTTTACAAGGAATGGACAGATATTTGGAGGAAATGTGTGGCAATAGTCAACCATAAACGCATCATTTACTGGGTTAATAACTATACCAAAAATGAAATAAATGCTTGAAAAACATGACACGTGGCGTGGTGCCATGGTATGGCATCACCATGCCCTGGTAAAAATTTGAGAATGTTATCCTTATCTCGTCATGCACTCCTTTCATAAATCAAACCATCACCGGGGAAGTTTCATGGTTTCGAGAGGGAAATCACCAAGATTGAAGGGGGATCCAAATTTCCTTTGTCCTTTGTCCATGAGTTTTTTATATGATGAACATACACCCTTTAAATCACCACATTCAAATTCGACACTTTTCTGAGTTTATTTACCATATTTAGGGGATTATGTGCATTTTCTAGGCATTAATGCACATAATTCAAGTTCCAACAATTGGTGCATGAAAGGGTGCACAAGAACAGTCTGGAAAATGATGCTCGTGCCATTTAGTAAATTCGCATGCCTTCTACAAGGAATGGACAGATATTTCGATGAAATGTGTGGCAATACTCAAACACAAACATTTGTTTATTGGGTTTTCAACTTTAGAAAAATCAAATGAATGATTGAAAAACATGACGCCTGGCATGGTGCCATGGTATGAACTCACAATGCCCTGGTGAAAATTTGAGAAGGTTTGGCTTTTGTCCTCATGCACGCCCTTCATAAATCGAACCATCGCCGAGGAAGTTCCATGCTTTCGAGAGGGAAATCACCAAAATTGAAGGGGAATCCAATTTTTTTGTTCTTTGCCCTGGATTTTTTTCTACGAAGAACATACACCCTGCAAACCACCGTGTTCAAATTTGGCAATTTTCCGGGCTCATTTAGCATATTTAAGGGATTATGTGCATTTCCTAGGCATTTGGTGCATATAAATCCAATTTATCTACAGCTGCACGGATGTGTTGTGAGGGGCATGGATTGCCGTTCGATCGCGATGCATCCTACGGTGCACACGTGCGATCCACATTGTTGGGGTTCCGGCCAATCATAATGCAACACACAATAGCATCAGCGCACACTGTTACCGTAAGCGACCGAGATGACCCGTGTGCGATAATCAACGAGCAAAATTGTAAGGGAAGCCAAATATCCTTTATCGTTTGTGGTTGAGCTCTTAAAAACCACAACACTATACGGCTGCCCGGCCCCTCCGTCCCAGAGCTCTCTCCAAGCATCGTTCATGGCACCGCGATGCACAATAACTGGTAAGGAAGCGATGGCATCCCACTGCGCCGTGTTCCTCGCCGCCCGCGACCGCACACATCGTAAGGAAGCGATGGCATCTCGCCGCGCTGAGTTCATTGCCGCCAGCGGTCACACAGTTACCTGGGCGGACTTTGAGGCTGCCATGCCTGAATGGGCGGTGGATCTAGAGGCGGCCAAAGCAGCACAGGAGGATCAGAAAAGGCAGAAGGCAGTCAGGAAAAGAGAGTCCCGCTGCCGCAAGAAAGAAGAGGCCGCACGCTGTGATGAGGAGAGCTTGGCGGAGATTGAAGCACGGTTGGTTGCCTCCTACAAGGGTGGGAAGGAGAACGCCGGCGTCTGACCAGCATGCCCCGATGGCAACATGTGAGAAGTAGTTTAACTTTGTAGTATTAGAGAAAATTACCAGTAGTACTTTAAGTTTGTAGTATTAACGTTAAATGTCGGTAAGAGCATCCTTTGAGGGCTTTAAGCGTTGATTAGCATGTGAGACAGTGTGTGCTTTTTTGCGTTAATCATTAGAAGATAACAAAACACACAGTTTCTATGCCGTACCCGTGTGCGTTTTTTTGCATTAATGATCCATAAGTCTGTTACCTGTGCGATGGTTCCTAATAAACCAGGTGTACCATTGACCAAAAAAATTCATGTACACGTGTAAATTTTTTTTGGAGATGGGAGCGCAAATTTTCTATTTTCTCGCACAAGAGTATTTTATGTGCTTGATCTTTGTTGTGTGTTTCCCCCGCCCAAGATTCAAGTTTCGCACCGAAATTTTCGTTAGGCGCGTGATTTCAGAATTTATTCCTCCAACCACATGCCCACCCATCAAATTTCATCAGTATCCCCCCACGCCTCCCCCTACCGGCATCTCAAAGAGCTGCCGCCGCAACCACAGCTTCAACCACATCTATGTTCTGCTCAGATCCAGTCACGTAACCCACCGATCTTTATCACGGCCCTAGCTTGATTGCTTAGATGGCGCCTGCAAAACATCCTCCTACCTCCAAATCCCCACCGTCCCTACCTCCAGAGCATCACCGCACAAGCCCAACCACATATCACGTGGAGGTCGAGGAGCTGATGGCGGTCCATGGGGCGATGGCCGTTGTGCGTGTTGACCTGGAGGAACACCTCGCCTCCACCGCCGTCGACATGGTGCAGGCTCTGGCCCAGAGGAAGTGCCCCGACAACTACCCCCAGAACTTAACAGGTACGATTTGACCAGCTAAATCTTAGCAATACCACTTGCAATGGCTATATTTTGTATGGTTGATGTATTAAGCATGTTTGCGCCTTGTTTATTTCAGTACTGCACAGTGTGTGATGTTCAAGTATTAACTATTCAGTTCAATTTCACCAATACCAGCAAGAAACTTTGCTACCATGCTACCCTCCGCAATGAAGATATACTACACATGCTGCCCATTAGCTATTTTTGGTGGATGCTAACCCTGTTTTACTTAACATGACCATCCATGTACTTACGCAGGGCAATAACAGGCGATGCTGTCATTTGCCGTCCAGGTTAGCTGCATCCCATGTCTTACAGTATTTTACATCATTTGTGCAATTGCAGTTTGGCTTCTAACATTTACTTGCTTCTTGTAGGTACACATGTTGGGGGCACTGATCCACACTTCTACCCGGAGGAAGAGCTCACATCTGCCGCTGCTGACTTTGGGCGGGCTCTGGCCAAGATGAAGTGCCCCAGCAACTACCTCTCAGGACATACCAAGTATAAACTCACCAGTTCAATCTTACCAATACCAGTAGCAATTAATGGCTATGTTTTGTACGGTCGATGTCTTAAGCATCTTGTAGTAAACATGTCTAACATGTTTTAGCCATTTTCCCTACCTTTTTATAGACATCTGGGCCATTATCTGCTCTAGAAGCACCTGCTTTCTGATGTTCAACTCTGCCAATTGCATTTTTATCAGTACCGGTTTCAATGGCCATTAAGCCTGTTGCAATTAACAGTTGTATCCATTTTTAAACAGTTGTATTTCAATGGCTATACACTTACAAAACATGAATTAGGATGTTGTTAAGCCTGTTGCAATTAACAGTTGTATCCATTTTTTAATCCATCCCTTTGCTACCATGCTACGCTTTCGCAATGAAGATACCACTACAGATGCTGTAGTTTTATTACCATTTGCTATTTTCGGTGGATGTTAACCCTATTGTAGTTAACATTAGCTTCCATGTACTTACACAGGGGCAACAATGGGCGATGCTGTTGTTTGCCGTTGAGGTTAGCTGCATCCCATGTCTTATAAACCATCTATTCCTAAATTTAAGTATTTTTAGAGATTCCAATATAGACTAAATAAGGAGTAAAATGAGTGAATCTCGATTCTAATCTAAACTATATCTATAATTCTATATACATCTGTATGTAGTTCATATTCAAATCTCTAAAAATACTTGTACTTAGGAATGTAGGTAGTTGTATTTTACATCATTTGTGCAATCTCATTTAGCTTCTAACATTTACTGGTTGCTTGTAGGTATGTATATGAGCAGTACTGATCCACGCTTGGATCCCTTTTGCGTATGGGGCAATGAGATATTCATGAACAAGCGTCAAGTGAGGAAACTAAGAAATATTGTTAGGCGAAAGAAACGGGTGATGGGAATTAAGCTCTTTATTTGTAAGTGCATCTAGTGCCCCTTAGGGATTTTGGTGTATTGAAGACTTATAGGTTAAGGGACTGATGCGTTTATGAGTGCACACAGGTCTATAAGTCTATGAGGAGTTTGATATTTACAGAGAAAGTCGACCCCTAACAATGAAGTTCTTCAACCGAAGACTTTGGATTTCTGAAGACTTTCTGAAGACTTTGAAAGTGAAGAAATTGGTGTCACCTTGAAGACTTGGCAATCATTCGAGGAACATGAAGCGTGAAGAATTTTGTTTTTATAGTTTCATTTTCTCTTTCTTGAGTCATAGGAAACACCGTACTGTTAAGGGGTTCAAGGAAATACTAAGAAAAACTTCCATGTGATGCTCAACTCAAAATCCTACACCTACCAATCCCTTCCAGTGAAGCCATTGGAAATCTCATATAGTTCAGTCATATTCTTCAGTGACAGAGACGAAGTTCTTCTGGTCTCTGAGGAATTTGTTCTGACTGAGGAGTTAGGAATTCGCCAGTGTGAATTGCCCACACTATGAGGAACATGATAGCCCTGAGGAATTTGAGAGTCAAATATTCCGACCGTTGCTGTGCTATGCGCCAGCTATCGGAAAATATCTACCCACCTAACGGTCATATCAGACAAGGGCATTTATGTCTTATCATGTCGGGCTGCTCCCTAGGCTATAAATAGCCACCCCCTTCATCCACTAGCTGGTTGGCTACTCCGAGAGAAACTGACACTTGTCATTTGAGAGCATCCCATCCTCCAAGGACTTTGAGCGAAAATCATCAAGTGAGGAAAACCCAAACCCAACACCTACAAACCAAAAGTGATTGAGCATCATTGAAGAGATTGATCCTGCATGGATCCGACGCTTGTTTCCTTTGAAGACTGTGCTTCTTCCAGACGGTTAGGCGTCAAGGTCTAGAGCATCCAAGAGGAATTATGGATCGCCGAGTGACCAAGTTTGTGAAGGTTCAGAAGTCACCTGAAGACTTACCATGAGTGATTGGGCGAGGTCTATGTGACCTTAGCTCAAGGAGAATACGGTGAGGACCGTGTGTCCGGGACTGGGTATCCTCGAGTTTAAATACTCAGCCACTCCAACCAGATATACAACTGAGACAGCAGTTGGAACTGGTCTACCAAATCATTGTCTTCACCAAGCTTACTAGTTCTATTTCCTCAACTCTTTGATTTCCTCATCTTTGTTGTTGTGTGCTTCTTCATATCTGTTTGAAGACTTTGACTGAAGACTTTCTCAATTTCCTCAGTTCAATTTCTTCAGTCTGTTAATCTTCTTTTCGTGTTATCCTGTGTTTATACTTTCTGTACTCTGTGCTTGTCTTCATTCCATTATGACGGCTATGCTTGTGTTCTGTTATGTTTACTTATGAGTACTTATTCGGATGCAAGTAGTTCTTCACTAAGGAATTTCCTTACCAGCAAATTCCTCAGTGAAGAATTCATAAAAATCGCCTATTCACCCCCCTCTAGTCGATATAACGCACTTTCAATTGGTATCAGAGCAAGGTACTCCCTTGTTCTATGTGATTTTGGTTTAACCGCCTGAAGTTTAGTTATGTCGACCGTAGGTATGATCAAGGTCTTTGCTGGGTGTCCTACCTTCGATGGAACGGACTACCCCTACTGGAAGAATAAGATGCACATGCATCTTAAGGCAATTGATAACGATCTCTGGTATGTTATGGAAAATGGTGTTCCCTCAGTCACACCTTCTCTGAACGCTACTGATGTGAAGAGATTCCAGCAGCTCGATTCTCAAGCGAAGAATATCATTTGTGGCCATCTGAGCAAAGGATGGTATGGAAGAGTAAGTGCTTTGGAGACTGCTAAGCTTATCTGGGATAGGCTGGCCAAAGTGAATGAAGGAGTCTCAACTCAACGTGACTCTCGTGTTGACGTTCTTCGCAATCTCTTCAACTGCTTCAAAAGACTCGACAATGAAAATGTCCAGCAAACCTTCGATCGCCTCACTGACATCTCAAATGAGCTTCAAGCGTTGGGTGCTACTGACATCACCGATCATGAGGTGGTGAAGAAATTGCTGAGATCGCTCGATTCTTCATTTGATACTCTGGCACTGATGATTCAAGAGCGTGCTGACTACAAGTCACTTGATCCTGCTGATATCCTCGAGAGGCTAAATACTCATGAGTTCCAGCTTGCTGAGAAGAGAGACCTCTATGGTTCGAGCTATGGCAGATCACGTGCTCTGAAGGCCAAGGCAGTCTCTGAGTCTGAAGACGTGGACTCTGCTAACAGCCTTGGTGACCCTGAAGAACTGAGCCAGGAACTAGCACTGCTCGTGAAGAAATTTTAGAAGTTCTCAATACGTGGTCGCTTTGGAAAACCCTCAAGGAGCAATGATTCCTCATCCAGTTACTACAAGAAGAGGCTATGCCACAAATGCAAGAAACCTGGTCACTACATCCAAGATTTTCCTCAGTGGGATAAGGAATCAAAGAAGAAGAAATACAAGGATTACAGTTCTGATGATGCTAAGAAGAAGAAGAAATCTTCAAAGTCTTCATCATCAAAATCCTTGAGGTCTTCATCTCAAAAGAAGAACAGCTCCAAGAAGGCTCAGGCATTCATTGCCAAGGACTCTGAGCCTGAATCTGAGGAACATGAGGACGAGGAGGCATCCGAGGAGTCAGAGTCTGGTGTGGCGAGCCTAGCTCTCGCTACTGCATTCGCCAGCAAGTCTATCTTCAACTCTGAAGAAAATGGCTTCACCAACAAGGATGATGAAGACAATGATGACTACGCTCCCACCTATTGCTTCATGGCAAAGGGTGCCAAGGTAACTAAACACGCCTCCTCTAAATCTAGTGAGGATGAATCTGATGAAAACCTCAAGCCCACCTACTCTAAACTTGTTAAGATTGCTGTGAAACAACAAAAGGCCTTTGCAAAGGTTCAAAACATGCCCGATAAAAGTGATGATATGTTGGGTGAAGAAATGGATCGCACTGAAACCTTGACTAAAAATCTTCAGAGACTTCAGTCCAAGTTTGACAACCTTCAAGGTCATCATAACACTCTCTTATCTGATCACGAGAAGATTTCTTATGAATTTCTTCAAAGAAAGCAAGATCTTGAAAAGCTAAGAGTGGATTATGAAGATCTTCAGAAGGAGTGCGATTCATTACTTGCTCAACAAATCAGCGCTTCTCAGGAAGAATTTGCTCCTCCATGTCTGAAGTGCATTGAACGTGAAACTGCTAATTCTTCACCTGAATGTTCAAATGCTTCTAATGCTACAAATTCTTCATCTGTCTCTGCTATCACTAATTCCTCATCTAAGGACATTGCTAGTATCACTGATGATGCAGTGCTGAAGGAATTGTACATGACAGGGATGTACAAAAGCCTCAAAGGGCATCAGACTCTTTGTGATGTGCTCAAAAAGCAGATTCTCAACAGAAACCCTAGGAAAGAGGGTATTGCCTTTGAGAGGAAACTCAATGCTGATGGAACATATTGGAAGCCTGAGCAGTACCCCAAAACCTCATGGGTTGCTGCAAAGGGACCTCCAGTTGATCCATCCAATTTATTTAGCTTTACATGTGAATCTCCTCATTCTTCTGATGAGTATTTGCTAGATATGTTGGCACTAACTGCAGGAATGGTTCCCCTATGAAGAAAATCTGGGTTCCCAAAAGTTGCCTTGAAAGTCTTCAGGTGAATGTCCTCATGACACCACCTGTGAAGAATAGGAACTCCAGATCAAATTCTTCATATGAACCAAATTCTTCATATGGATCCAAGTCCTCATACGAACCAAATTCCTCACGTGTCAAATTCCTCAAAAGGATCAAAGTCCTCATATGATCATCATCGTGCTAATCCCTCTGTTTCACAGGGTAGAGCTAAGGGCTATGAATATGAGCATTATTCTTCAAATCATTATGTTCATAAGTCCTCGAAGAATTTCTCTGCTTATTCATATGCTTATCCTAACCCCTCTTATGTGAAACAAAGTGGACTGGCTTCTATGCCACCTTTCTCATATGGTGCTCGCAGAGTGATGAATTCTTAGCCACCCTTACAGATGTGGGTGCTGAAGAAAAAGAACTAATCTTGTATGCAGGGTCAGGTCTCCAGACGTGCTCAAAACATCTGAAGAATTTGCTAGAGACCTGAACAGTGCCTGATAGGACGCAGGCTAATCGTGATGAAATGAACTTTCATTTCACATGTCCTTATATTGTTTATCTGTTCTATTGCTCGAAGAAATTGATCTGATGATATTGATGTCATATTCTTCACTGATGAAGTATAGGAGTTCGTAAGTTGCACTAATTCATCTGCAGGATGAACAACCCAAAGCCAATGACTGGGTCCTCGATAGTGGATGTACAAATCACATGACTGGTGACAAGAATCTATTGATGGATGCTCGTTTATCACCGTCACATCTGAAGCATATCATCTTTGCTGACAAAGGCAAGAGTCAGGTATTGGGTCTAGGTAAGATTGCGATCTCTAAGGACAGACACATGGACAAAGTCATGCTTGTCGAGTCCTTAGGATACAACCTCATGTCTGTCTCAATGCTTTGTGATCTTGATATGGTTGTTGCCTTTGGCAAATATCATTGTGTTGTGATCATGGAAGCTGACAATTCCAAAGTCTTCGAAGGCTTTAGGAGAGGAGACTTGTACATTGTTGATTTCTCTACAGGACCATAACTGGCCGTATGTCTACTTGCAAAAGCTTCAGAAGGCTGGCTATGGCATCGACGACTTGGTCATGCTGGCATGAGGAATTTTCACACGCTTGCGAAGAAGAAGCATGTCATTGGCATTGAGAATGTCAAATTCCTCAAGGATCACTTATGCGGAGCCTGTGAAGCTGGAAAGATGACCAAGGCCAAGCATCCAGCGAAGACTATCATGACTACCACTCGACCATTTGAATTGCTTCACATGGATCTCTTTGGTCCTAATCATTTTTCTGCTATTACAAATGATGCATCTCTATATGGCTTTGTTATTGTTGATGATTATTCTCGTTACACATGGGTGCACATTGTCACTTACAAACATGAGGTGCAGGATGTCTTCAAACGATATTCCTCGAGGGCTTCAACCAACTTTGGTTTGAAGATCAAGCACATCAGAAGTGACATTGGGACTGAGTTCTAGAATTCCGGTCTTGATAACTATGTTGATGAACTTGGTATTACTCATGAGATATCTTCTCCTTATACTCCTGAGCAAAATGGCGTCGTGGAGCGCAAGAATAGAACTCTTGCTGAGATGGCTTGCACTATGCTTGATGAATACAAGACACCTCGTCATTTTTGGATTGAGGCAATTGATACTGCATGCCACATCATCAACAGAGTATGTCTTCACAAATTCTTCAAGAAAACTGCCTATGAACTCCTCACTGACAAGAAACCCAACGTGAGTGACTTCAAAGTCTTCGGTGCTAAATGTTGGATTAGAGATCCTCATCACACTTCTAAATTTGCACCGAAAGCACATGAGGGTTTTATGCTTGGTTACGGAAAGGACTCGCACACCTACAAAGTCTTCAACAACGTTCTTCACAAGGTTGTTGAAACTGTAGATGTGCGGTTCGATGAAACTAATGGCTCACAAAGAGAGCACCTACCTTCTGTGATAGATGAACCGGCACCTGAGGAATCCATCAATTTCAAAGCTACTCAGTATGTCATTCTCACCGAAGAATCTACTGAAGAATTCATTCCAAAACGTGATGAACGTCGATCTGGCGCACCTGAAGAAAATGGTGTTGAGGAAAATGCTCCTAAAGAAAATGTAGATAAAATTCCTCAAAGACAACCCGCTCATCCTCGCATTGCAAGCGAAGTGCAAATTGAGAAGATCATCGATGACATTGAAGCACCAGGTCCTCTCACACGCTCAAAAGCTTCACATTTGACTAACTTTTGTGGGCATTTTGCTTTTGTCTCTATCACAGAGCCCACTAAGGTAGATGAAGCATTTTTGGAGCCTGAGTGGATTCAAGCTATGCAAAAAGAATTACATCAGTTCGAGCTCAACAACGTCTTGGAACCGGTCAAACGTCCAGATCCTCGCAAGCACAACATTATCGGCACAAAGTGGATCGACCGCAACAAGCAAGATGAAAGTGGCCTTGTGGTGAGGAATAAGGCACGACTTATAGCTCAAGGCTACACACAGGTTGAAGGAATTGATTTCAATGAAACTTTTGCACCTGTTGCTAGACTTGAGGCTATTCGCATATTACTTGCTTATGCTAACCATCATGATATTATCTTACAACAAATGGATGTGAAAAGTGCATTCCTCAAGGGTAAGCTTGAGGAACAAGTATATGTTCCTCAACCCCCAAGTTTTGAAGATCCAAAGAATCCTGGCAAAGTCTTCAAGCTCAACAAGTCCCTGTATGGCCTCAAGCTAGCCCCTCGGGCGTGGTATGATACTTTGAAGGAATTCCTCATGAAGAAAGGCTTCAAACCCGGTTCACTCGACCCAACTCTTTTCACTAAGTCCTATGATGATGAATTGTTTGTGTGCCAAATATATGTTGATGATATCATTTTTGGCTGTACTGACCAACGATACAGTGATGAATTTGCCTATATGATGAGTGAAGAATATCAAATGTCTATGATGGGAGAACTGAAATTCTTTTTAGGTCTTCAAATTCGTCAACAGCGCAATGGGATATTCATTTCTCAGGAGAAATACCTCAAGGACGTATTGAGAAAATTCGGCATGCAAGATTGCAAAGGGGTCAAAATTCCAATGCCAACAAATGGCCAAATGGTAAAGACTTTGATCAAAAGGTATACCGTTCCATGATTGGCTCTTTATTGTACCTATGTGCATCTAGGCCGAATATTATGCTTAGTGTTTGCATGTGTGCCCGATTTCAAGCTACACCGAAGGAATCACACCATAAGGATGTGAAGCAAATTCTTCGATACTTAGCTCACACACCAACACTTGGACTATGGTATCCCAAGGGCTCTTCATTTGATCTCATTGGATAATTAGATTCTGACTATGCTGGCAATCGCGTGGACTGCAAGTCAACATCAGGCACATGCAATTTCCTCGGACGATCTTTGGTCTGTTGGTCCTCGAAGAAATAGAACAGCGTATCACTCTCCACTTTGGAAGATGAGTACATTGCTGCTGGATCACGCTGTACTCAACTATTATGGATGAAGCAAACACTCAAGGACTATGGCCTCAATGTGAAGAATGTGCCTCTCTACCGCGACAATGAGAGTGCTATCAAGATTGCTCATAACCCAGTTCTGCACTCGAAGACAAATCACATCCAGATTCGTCATCATTTTCTTTGTGATCATGTGTTGAAGGGCGACATCTCCATCGACAACGTTAGCACTGAAGATCAGCTGGACAATATCGTCACTAAGCCCTTGGATGAGAAGAGATTTAGCAAGTTGCGGTGTGAGCTAAATATCCTAGAATCAAAAGTTCTCTGAAATGGACACACATCCTAACACTTATGCTGACTTGATGACGTAGATGCGCAACACACGAAGTAACGTTTTTCTTCAATCAATGAAGACTAACCCTCTAAGTGTGAAGAAATTAATGAAGAAATTGATTCTTAGAGCCCTACGACAATTGTACGCGGTGTCTGAAATCAGCTTTCTTATACGGTGGGTTACGCCACCACCCAAAGTTGGAAATCTTCAATTTGAGTTTTTCTTCGTTTTTTTAAATTCCTCAGTTTTTCAGATTCTTAAACTTTGCCTTGTCTTCCCTCCTTCCGGTGTTGTTCTTCATGTGAATATCTATATATGAGTTTTATGTCCTCTACAACATTCACTTATTGCTATTTCTTCAAGTTGATTTCTTCTGCTAAGTGAATGTGATCGGACCCTTCCCCCTCAATGCTATACTCAACCCAGTCTATTCACAAATTCTTCATGTGCGTTCTATTTAAAACTCATTCAGAATCTTCACTGTGTCCTTGACAGCTGAAGAAATTGCGAACGGAACTTTTAACTTATCTTATCAAAATTTTCGGCTTTGCCGCTCAAACCGTTCCGCTTCTCATGACAATAATAATCTATTCACCCACGATCCTACACGATCATCACCACTCAGTACGTGGGTGACACATGTCAAGCGAATGAGAAGGGCCAGGGGCACGTTCGTCCGATTTCCTTGAGCGTACAGTTTTTCACACCCTCTATAAATACCCCTACCTCTTCCTCACTTCACTTTCACCTCGCTCGCTCTCACTCCCGCTCGAGCTCCCGAAACCCTAGTGCTGCCGCTACTTGATCGTCGCCGGTGAGGAAGAGCTTCACTACCTCCACCTCGTCGCCGTCGTACTCGCGCTGGTTTCGGATTTCTTCACTCCGCTGCCGCCGTAGCCGTCTTCCTCTACCGAGATAGGGCGTGGAAGATATGAACTGGCGAACTTCACATCTACAATTCCCAGTTCGTCGTGTTCTTCACTTCGGGTGATTAAAAGTTACTTTTACTGCCCTCTTTGATTCTTATGTTTTCGTGAAAATCTTGAAAGGTGTTTATTCTTCAAATCTTCACACACATGAACACCTCACATGTCATCTGCTCTTGATTCGTTTCTCTTAGCAATGATTTTCTTCAAGATTCCTCAATTGTGTGGATTTCCACTCTATACAACTCTGGAAACTAAGACAACGAACGCTTAGTGAAATTCCTCAAGATTCATCTGGTCAAATTCCTCAAACCTTTTCTTTTTGAAAAACCTTCTGAGAATGCATATGACCTCTCCAATTTCCTTGCAACAATACTCTGTTCACAGGTACAAATGTCCGCTGCTGAATCTCTAGGTTCTCATCAACTTAACTCATTTGCAGCGTTCCTCGAAGAAAAGTTGCACACCTCTTCAGAAACCTCAGTTGTTCATATTCCTCAACTGAAGAAAATGGTTGATAAGAAGCCAGAGATGGGAGGAAAGAGGCCTGAGGTCAATACTGCGTTTGAAATCCCTGAGGACATTTATGCTGGATACTGCACTCCTGATGAGGCCAAGTTTGGCAAGGAGGACAAGAAACAGCGAAAGGTGCGCATACAACGGATAGAGTGGAGATGGGCACGAGAATAGAGGGAGTATAGGTATGTTACTCCCAAGTATATAAAGAAATTCGCGCTCAACCCTCCATGCTCAAGACCTCCATTGGCACCAAGCCAAGTGGCAGATCCCACCAGCCTCAAGTGCGGTGAGGACTATGCTGATGAATTGGCAAAGCGCCAGGCCAAACTGGCCAAGCAAGCAAAGGAAGCAGTGAAGAAATTCAATGCAGACTCTGCTGCTACTGCTGCCTCTGCTGAGGCCTCTGCTAGTCAGCTGAAGAAGGCGATGCATAAGAAGCCTGCGCATAAGTCAAGCGCTTCTCCTTCAATGCCCTCACGGCCAAGCTCCTATGCAATTCCCTCAAGGCCAGATTCTTCAAGGCCCTGACGGCCAATCCCTCATATGCTCCATCAAAGTCATGAGCTCCTCCTGCAAAGTCTTCAGCTGCTCCGACCAAATCCTATGCACCTGTGCATCTTGACACGTGCCAAAGGACAACAGGCTTCTCAATTGCCTCAGGAGCATCTGCAAGCTCCACAGCCGCACGAAATTCCTCAGCTGACCCCTCTCCACTGAAGAAAAAGGCCACTGCTGGACGAGGCCTTCGACCAAGTCCTCATAAGAAGAAGGTCGCCTTCCAAGTTCCCTCTGATGATGATGAGGTTGATGATGAAGACCTTGACAAAATTATCAGAGATAGGCAAGCCAGGGCCGCTAGAGCCAAAGGCAGCAATGTGCCACTGATGTTGGATCCAAAGTTGATCCTCGATTACATTGACCTATGGCACAAGGACCCTAACATGCCTTTGCCAGAGATGAACCTCACTCCTAGTCAGAGTCATGTTTTGACTGCCTTCATTGAGGAAGAAAAGTGGAAATTTGAACAAGGCAGAAGTTTGAAGAAAGCGCACTACAAGAAATAACGCTACCTCAAGGACAATGTCCTCACTCTCACCCCTGATCAGCTCATTGCTTTGCAAGCTAAAATCAAGCAACTGAGTGATGAATTCGATCGCTACCATGCTGATTGGAAGGGTGCCAAGGTTCAATTCGTCAATTTGACGAAGAAATTCACTTCAAGTGTTGCTGCTCCTGTGCACGTTGAAGTTCCTCAGGCTGAAGCGTCTGCTCAGCCTACTGAAGAACATGCCAGCACCACTGATGAAAATCAGGCTGCTGAAGAAACTAAGAGTACCAGGGCTGATAACTCCATTCCAGCCGCTGAAGATATTACCAGGGCATCCACTAGTGGTGCGCCCGAAGAAACTGAAGAAGTTAGGGCAACTGTATCATTTGCGCCTGAAAAAAATGATCCAAAGTCCTCCACACCTCTTGCGCCTACACCAACTCCGATCCTTCCTTCTGCATCAGATGTGAAGAAGACTAAGGCTGCAGAGCATGCAGCCATGCAGAAAAGGAAGGCATCATCTTCATCAAATTCTTCAGCTCCAAAGAAGATGAAGCCTCTAACTAGTTCAATTGACAACCCAATTGATGCCGTTCCAGTCTCCTTCTTGCCATCAAAGGACCTTGTTCCTTCTGGTGAAGATTATGTGATTCCCAATGAATCTGGTGAAGAAACTCCTTCTGCTGCTTCGACAGAGCAGTTGGACGAAGAAATTGAAGTGGATGCAATCCCTTCAACCCAGTCATTTCCTCACCTATGCCTCAGTTCGCTGCAGAAGAGGCAGGTGTTGAAGAATTGGAAGATGAGGATGTGGACATTGGCTATACCACTCCTGTGCTCAATGATGACTTTTGGGAAAGTTAGCACGCCAACTCTCCAATGTTCACTCCACTTCAAGAAATTCCTCAGTCCCCAGCTGCTACTGAAGTGCAAATGGGATCTGAAGAACCTCATGCAACCCCAAGTGTTCATGAAGAAATTCCAGCCACTAGTGCTGAAGAAATTGCCAATGAAGAATTGAAGACCCAAGCTGAAGCTGCAGAAGAGCCTAAAATTCCTCAGCCTGAGGAACCTGAGATGGTGATTCCTGAGGTGGTGATGCAATTGACTGACACTCCTCAGCCCAAGCCAAAGGATACCTTCTCAAAGAAGCAAAAATTCAAGGCTGATGATTTCTTCGGCGAGCACGTGTTCTTCATTAAATTCAACCCATATGACAATGCTCATCTTAGAAGGAAGCATTTCTGGACTGCCAGCCAGGACAACTTCTATTCCTCACTGCTTTTCAACAAGGAAAAAGTCTTCGACCACGAGCACATTCCTCATGTGGACATGGAATCTATGCCTTGCTTTTCTCAAGTCCTTAGTATGCTTCATGATGCAGGCTTGCTCAACTTTTGCTCTCACATAGTTGACTAGAATTAAGAACTCATTCTTCAGTTCTACGCAATGTTGCATATCATAGATGATGCTGCTGACGTCAACTCTTGGGGGTTGGACTGGATGACTGAAAACACTCATTACAAGGCACCAGCCTCTAAATTGCTTCATGCCATGCTACTCAGTCCTCCACCTGAAGGTGCTCGTTGTCTGTATGATGAGACTGAACTCACTTCTCACTATATGCAAGTGCTCATGAAACCTCTGAAGCCTGGTCAAGCCCCAAGGACCAAATTCCTCATGAAGGAATTGTTGTATGTCCCAAGAACCATCTATCGCATCCTAACGAAGACCATGAGTCCTATCAAAGGCCATGGCTCACCCAATGAAGAAATCATTGGGATGATGAAGAATATGCTATTCAACATAATGCATGGCATCCCCATAAACTATCATGATTTCTTCATGAGGACTCTGGCGAATGTTGCACTTTCACCATTTGAGCTGAAGCCTTATGCGTCGTGGATCATGAGATTCCTCAGATCAAGGTCTTCACTCAACTATAAGGCTGATTTTTAGAATCATCTCAGCTACTTGCCCCCTATTGAAGTCCTCAAGTGGACATTTTCCTCATCTGATGAGAAGGGCAAGTCACCAGCCATTATCCATGAAGGCATTCGTCCATTGGATGGTCAGTTTCGCAAAGCAGCATCTTATTCCACCAATGATGACTCTGCCACTCATGATTCTGCTGCCAATGCTACCAAGTCAAGTCCTCAAGATACTGCTCCTCGTGTGATGACTAACCATGAACTGCTGCTAAGTCTTCACCAAAAGGTAGATCGAAACCACAAATGGGTTAAGCGTCAGTTTGGCTCTATTCTTCACAACATGACTTCTACACATAATGCGGTGAAGAAAAATCATTACTACCTCCATGAAGTTTTTGATCGCACCTGGGCTATTCTATCACATCTATATGGGGAAGAAGATCTGAAGCAAATGGGCTTCAAGTAAGACTTTGACTGGTCCGCTCCTCCACCAAAGAAATTCAAGAAGGTCAAGGTTCCTACCTTGGAGGCCAGTTCATATTCTTCATCGCGCGAAACGGACGAGTATGAAGACTTGGACGACACGGCAGAAGGCCCTACAACGTTGCAAGGCCCTGACAACGCTCGCGCTCCTCCATCATCTTGATATTCTTCAGGGGCGTTAGTCCTCATTTTCAACCCTTTTGGTCACTGGATGACAAAGGGGGAGAAATTTGAGTTAGTCTTAAAGCGGGTCTATCTTATGTGCATTTTTTGCTAAGTTATAACTCTCGTTCTTCTGATGACTTTGCTGGATCGAGTTGTAATCTTAAACTCTATGGTGGCCTGCTACTTTTGCGGTGTTCTGGTGCATGCTTATTCCTCATTAATGTTAATGCACGCATGCTGAATTACATCAGTCACCATATTTCATCATGCATTTCAAATTCTTCATATTATATGTCAAATGCATGTATGAATTACAAGACATAGGGGGAGATCTCCATGATTATACTCTTCAAGTGTGCAGTGCTTCAAGAGCAAATTCCTCACTATGCACATCTTCAGGGGGAGTTCTTCTATATCTTGCAATCAAATTCCTCAATATCAGTATTTACACTTCATATGTTTATCCCCGTTGAAAACTTAACCTATATTGTCATCAATCACCAAAAAGGGGGAGATTGTAAGTGCATCTAGTGCCCCTTAGTGATTTTGGTGTATTGAAGACTTATAGGTTAAGGGACTGATGCGTTTGTGAGTGTACACAGGTGTATAAGTCTATGAAGAGTTTGATATTTATAGAGAAAGTCGACCCCTAAAAATGAAGTTCTTCAACTGAAGACTTTGGATTTCTGAAGACTTACTAACGACTTTGAAAGTGAAGAAATTGGTGTAACCTTGAAGACTTGGCAATCATTCGAGGAACATGAAGCTTGAAGACTTTTTTATAGTTTCATTTTCTCTTTCTTGAGTCATAGGAAACACCGTACTGTTAAAGGGGGTCGAGGAAATACTAAGGAAAAGTTTCCATGTGATGCTCAACTCAAAATCCTACACCTACCAATCCCTTCGAGTGAAGCCATTTGAAATCTCATACAGTTTAGTCATATTCTTCAGTGACAGAGACGAAGTTCTTCTGGTCTCTGAGGAATTTGTTCTGACCAAGGAGTTAGGAATTCGCTAGTGTAAATTTCCCACACTATGAGGAACATGATATCCCCAAGGAATTTGAGAGTCAAATATTCCGACCATTGTTGTGCTATGCGCCAGCTGTCCCAAAATATCTAGCCACCTAACGGTCATATCAGAGAAGGGCATTTATGTCTTATCATGTCGGGCTGCTCCCTAGGCTATAAATAGCCACCCCCTTTAATCACTAGCTAGTTGCCTGCTCAAAGAGAAACTGACACTTGTCATTTGAGAGCATCCCATCCTCCGAGGACTTTGAGGGAAAATCATCAAGTGAGGTAAACCCAAACCCAACACCTACAAAACCAAAGTGATTGAGCATCACTGAAGAGATTGATCATACGTGGATCAGACGCTTGTTTCCTTTGAAGATTGTGCTTCTTCCAGACGGTAGGCATCAAGGTCTAGAGCATCCAAGAGGAATTGTGGATCCCTGAATGACCAAGTTTGTGAAGGTTCGGTAGTCACCTGAAGACTTGCCATGAGTGATTAGGCGAGGTCTGTGTGACATTAGCTCAAGGAGAATACGGTGAGGACTGTGTGTGCGGGACTTTGTGTCCTCGAGTTTAAATACTCAGCCGCTCCAACCAGATGTAAAACTGAGACAGCAGTTGGAACTGGTGTACCAAATCATTGTCTTCACTGAGCTTACTGGTTCTATTTCCTCAACTCTTTCATCTCCTCATATCTGTTGTTGTGTTCTTGTTCATATCTATTTGAAGACTTTGACTGAAGACTTTCTCAATTTCCTCAGTTCAATTTCTTTAGTCTGTTCGTCTTCTTTGCGTGTTATCCTGTGTTTACGCTTTCTCTACTCTGTGGTTGTCTTCATTCCATTATGACGACTATTCTTGTGTTCTGTTATGCTTACTTATGAGTACTTATTCCTCTGCAAGTAGTTCTTCTCTAACGAATTTCCTCACCAGCAAATTCCTTAGTGAAGAATTCATAAAAATTGCCTATTCACCCCCCTCTAGTCGATATAACGCACTTTCATTATTTACACTTTGTCCAAGATATAAGTGAACTTTAGGATGGTAAGTAATATGTTGCCTTTCCCCCTGCCCACAGCAAGTTACTTTATTAGACCTCATGATCTGATATTTTTCTCTTTTCAGTGATTTCCCAAGCTTTTTACTGATGATTACCTTGCAAACAACATAACCGGAGTGGAGGCTACTAAGGTTGAAGTATATATTTCACGCTACCATGATAATCCTGTAGAAGTCTTCCTGAAGGCGGTGAAGGATGAGCGGGCGATTGTCACAAGGGGCTGGACAAAAGTTGTTCGTGCCTATTCCATGCAGGAAGGAACATTATGGGCATTCTGCTTCTTCAACAATATCGGCAGTCAAAATGATTTACACTTCTCTCGTGACCTTTACCGCCTATAAATATTGTGGTTCATCATAGTCAATTGCTGTCTAATCCTGTAATTACTGAACATATTGTACTGACAATTTTATTTGTGGATTTGTTGCTGAACCATTGTGCTGAGAATTTGAATTGCACGTTTCATATTTCAAAATTTCCAATTCAAATAATAAATTATAGCCAAAAAATTGTACAAGAGCGAATAAAATAACGTGCACACGGTTAGAAAGAAAACAACGTGTGCAATGAAAAAATAAAATAGATGGTTTATTGACGTGAAACATTTGCGATGCCCGTCGGACGCACACACGGTTTTGTCTCTTATGCGTGTGCGATTCATGGTAATAGGGCAAACGTTTCAAACCAGTGTACATGTGTGATTGGAATACCAATCACACACAGTTACGAAAATGTACACATTGGCGTTAGTAGAGGCACCTCACACATTTTACATTCTTGAACCGTGTGCGATAACGTACCTATCATAAACATATCGGTAGGTTAAATGTTTATGTACACCTTTTTCACACGACTATAGCGGCCTAATCGTTTGGGATGTACACACGAACGGAAACGTTTTCCGTGGATTGACTATGTGGGTTGTACATACCAATGGAAATGTTTTCCCTGGATTGACTGTGTGGGAAGTACATACGAACGAAAACGTTTTCCCTGAATTAACTGTGTGGGATGTACATAAGAACAGAAACGTACTCCTTCGATTGACTGTGTGTGATATACATACGGACGGAAATGTTTTCCTGGGATTCACCGTGTGGGGTGTACATACGAACGGAAACAATTGGGTTCCGATGCCTCGCCCGGTCGCACACGAGCCAGCTTGTGTGCTAGGAGGGCCTATCCCCGACAGTTTCTGGGTCGTGTGGGAAGGACCCCCCTATCGCCCACACTCACTTGGCGACGGTTCCAAGTGCCATCGCAGAAAGGGGTTTAAAACCATTTGTATAGCACCGACACGTACCAGTGCCATGCAACTTACACATACCAAGTTTTTAAAGTTCTTGACATGGTTTAAGTAGCACCACCCAACTGTCCTGCAGAGGTTGTGAACTTTACCCACAAGAACCGGGGAGATTTCGCGTCAACCACGATCCTGCAGTACATCAAGTACTCGGGGGAAGCACTCAATCACCATCTTTCCGTAGACGACACTAACAAAGGGTCCACTCGTTGGTACACGTCCCTCGTGTATAATCACAAGTTCTTGGGATGCTGCCCTTTTCATTATTACACATACACGAAGGCACCAACGGTGTGTCCAGTGCCCCATGAAAATAGTCATGGCCGCATATCCAAGCACGACCCCGTCCCAAGAGTGACCTCATGTCACCCCCGTCACTAGTAATGTGGGCACCATGCTAGTATCGGACTAGGTAATTAACAATGCCCATCCCACAAGGGGTAGAGTGGTTGCACATGTTTAGTTGGGACGGTAATCATACCTTAAATCTATTCCATCATTTTACTCACACAAATGCCTGCTTTGGTACACCACTTCTTTCTCAAGTTGTGACCTAGTTTAACATCACCCACAGGCATTAGGGGCACCCAGTGGGGTTTTCGAAAGAATGCAATCCCGAGGGGAGCAACCACGAGCATTAGGCGCACCCAGTGGGGTTTTCAAAAGAATGCAACCCCGAGGGGATCATGGCACACATGCAACATCGAGCGTCAATGCCAAGTGTTTTTCATCGCATCTCTAGCACATGGTAGAGATATGAACATGCAAGTACCAACGGGCATGCATCAATGCAGTGATCATATCAGGCTCATAATCAATAACATCATCATGCATTCGGATTTTTATTGATGAACAAGAGAGGTGTATCATGGTTAAAGGGCTGCTTGCCATGGTTGGCTTGGTCTTCAAAGTGTTTGAGTTCTTCTCCTTCTTCTTCTCCAACTACTTCGTCAAATACAGGATCTATTCGTTGCAAAAGAAACAACGGAAAAATAAGGCAACAGTAAAACAGAAAAACCAAAGTGCTCAGAAAAATGTCACCATATTTTTGTTAAATACTAGGGTGAAAACTAAGAAGGGGAAAATTCCTAGCTTTGGATTTGGAGTTAAGGAATAGTGGAAATGGATTTCCAGAGAGGAAAATAAATGCTCAAATTTGAATTTAAATTTGAACAGTACAAAAAGTGTGATAGATTTGTATGAAAGTTACATCATTAAATAGGTGGGATTTTCATAAGGATATAGGAGTTGGAATTATTGCATTTGGACACTTATTTAATCTTGTCGAATTTTTGCAAGTTTTTACAGAAAAGAAAAGAGAAGGGGCACTGTGCGACTCGGCCAGAATGGCCACGGTGTAGCAGGACTAGAGGGAAAGAGGCCCAGGCGAGCCGAGGCGCGCGCTCGCCAGGTTTCAAACCTGACGGGCGAGGCCCGGTCGTCAGCGGGAGAGAGAGGGGCAAGGGGGAGGAGAGGATGATGGGTGAGGCACGCCTGTCATCTCTGACCTCACGACCAGAGGGCTGGCGAGCTCACCGGCGACGATGCAGGGCACAACGAGATCGGGCGAGGGCACGGCTGGGCTTAGCATCGAGTCGCCGTTCGGGTGGTGGTGGTCGTCGTCAACGGAGTGGCCTTGTTCGCCGGTGACGAGGTCATGCGGCGGAGGAGCTTCGGGCATCGATGGCTCCTACCGTTTCTGGCTCGAAAAGACACAGGGAGGAGAGAAGAAATGATCAGTGAGCCGAGGGGATTCTAGATCGAGGAAGTGCAGAGGTGGTGAGGGCCTGTACCGTGCAAACTCCGGCGAGCCGCAGCGGCGGAGATCGATCTTGAGCTCTTGAGTGCCTGGAGACAAATGGGTGATGCGGGAGGTTGATTAGGAGTGTGGGGCAGCAACACGGAGTGAGAGAGAGGCTTGGGGTGGCCTTATATGGCTGGCCGAGGTCCACCGTAGTCGCGGCCTATGGGTGCCTGCGGGATCAGCTATGGTGGCCCTTAGAGAGGGAAAGGAGGGCTCGAGGGTGTTCATGGGGGTGGTCTAGGGTTCCAAGGAGAGAGAGGAGGAGCGGGCGAGATGGAGGAGGGCCACAGGAGCGGCGCAAACATTGGCCAAGCGGGGCGGTGCTCAGGCGCGAGTTGCAGGAGAGAGAGGAGGGCGTGGGAGCAAGAGGGTGGCCTGCTGGCATGGAGCGGACGTCGAGGGGCATCGACTGGCGCGCGGAGAGGCTTGAGGTGGTCGGGGGACATGGTGTCAACGGCCGGGAGGACCCTTACGTGCTCCAGAGCGTGTTTTTGGCTGGCACGCGCGGCTTTTCACGCGTGTCTGCGCGTCCACTTGTGTCTGGCAGCTGCAGGGGCATGGGCAAAAGCTGGGGAGAGCCTTGGATGATCTGGAAAGTCAAGGAGGGAGAGAGAGGCTGAGAGAGAGAGAGAGAGAATGCTGCTGTCCAGAGAAGAAAAATGGGGTTCTCCCCCCTTCATCATTGCTCTTCGGGCAGAAAACCATACAGGGGCTAGGGGGAAAACTAGATGAGACTGAGGGAAAAGTTTCAGCTTATGGAGATTAGTGGAAGGGGTTGAAACATGCATTTTGAAATTCTATCAGAAGGTGTTTGATGTTGGTTTGGGCAAGAGGATGAATTCGTCTTGGCATGAGACTTGACAGGGTCAAATGGCATGAGGAAATAAGGTGTTCCACCAAGTTTGAGTCCATTTGGGTAAAGTAGCCAATGCAACTTCTATAAACCCTAGAAATTAGCAGAAATGGACTTGCTTAGATCTAGCTAAGCTAAACACTTCTCCTTGGTGCACCACTTGTTGTAGTGACATCATTTGGGTGTTTAAGCATGCCCACAAAGTTTGAGGTCAATTGGAAAAAGTTGGTAATGCAAAGTTGTTCTAACTTGAATCTGGACAGAGAGGGTTTTGGGGCACTTTTATAAATATTTCAAAAGCTTGAAATATCTAGGAAGGGTTTTTGAGAGATTTGACCAATATTTTGAACATGACCGTATGTTGAAACTCATATATATGGAAAATATATGTCCACTGAGTTTCCCCAAATTTTAACAAATATTTTTAAGGCATTAAAATAATTTTATCCTATTAAAGACCATTTCTGGCCTTAAGAAAAAGCCTTTAAATAAAATAAGAAAATAAATTTTAAAATTTTATTCTTGTGGTTTATGGGAGTCCTATACCTAATAGGAGTCAAACATTCTCTTTGAAAGATTTTTCATACCCCAAATCAAGTACTTGTAGTGCAAACCTCGACTCAGGGGTTTTTGGAAAACTAAATTTAGAAAATAATTTTTGGCCAAATTATTTTTGTAAGAAAATTCTGTATTATATTATACACATGGCATGGTCATTGGGGAAAAAGTTTGGATCAAGGAAATGAAGTATAGAAGGTGGAGCTAGAATATGGTTTTCATGAGCACTTGAAACCACAGACCAAAATCCAATTCAAATAAATGCCAAATAAAATGCAAAAGTTTTTGTTGGACCAAGTTTTCATGCTTTACTAATGTAAATAACATATTACAAAACAGTGGGTGTGACAGACCTAACCCCCTTACAAGAATCTCATCCCCGAGATTCCTAAACTAGGCTTTAAAGAGATCTAGAAACTCAGTTCTAAGGTAGTCTTCATGTTCCCATTTTGCTTCCACTTCAGTATGGTTGCTCCATAGGACCTTGAGGTACTTGATGGTGCAGCTTTGAGTGCGTCGTTCCACTTCATCTAATATGCAGATGGGCCTCTCTCGGTAGGTCAGATCAGGCTGAAGGTCAATGCCGTAGTGATCGATGTCCTTTTAGAGATCAGGCTTGTCCTGAACTTGGAGACACTTCCGGAGTTTTGACACGTGGAACACGTCGTGCACGTCAGATAGTTCAGGAGGCAGTTCCATCTGGTAAGCAACTTCTTCCCATCTTGCAGAGATCTTGAAGGGCCCAATAAACCTTGGTGCGAGCTTTCCCTTAGCATGGAAATGCTTAGTCCACGTGAGTGGAGTGACTTGCAGGTAAGCATGGTCCCCAACGTGGAAGCTAACTTGTCGGTGACGAGTGTCGGCATTGCTCTTCTGCCTTGACATGGCGGCCTTCAGACGCTCTCTGACTAGCTGAACTTGCTCTTCGGCTTTGTGGAGAACATTAGGTCCAAAGACTAGCCCTTCTCCGGTCTCTGACCAGTTGAGGGGTGTGCGACACTTGTGTCCATACAACACCTCAAATGGTGCCATCAGGAGACTTTATTGATAACTATTGTTATAGGAGAATTCGGTGAACAGAAGGCAATCTTACCACTTAGCTCCATATGCTAGGACACATGCTCGGGGCATGTATTCGAGTATCTGATTCACTCGTTCTGTCTGCCCTCCGTTCTGCGGGTGGAAAGAGGTGCTGAAAGACAACTTGGTTCCCATGGCCTCTTGGAACTTCTTCTAGAACCTTGACGAAAACTGGGTTCCTCGATCTGACACAATCTCCTTAGGAACACCATGAAGACTTAAGATTCTGTTGGTGTAAAGAGTTGCCAGCTGGTTGCCATCATAGGTAGTTTTGACAGGAATGAAATGGGCTACTTTGGTTAAGTGGTCGATTATAACGTAGATGGAGTCATGACCCTTATTTGACCTGGGTAATGCAGTGATGAAATCCATTTCGACTTCATCCCACTTCCACTCGGGAACCTTGAGTGGTTGGAGTAATCCAGCAGGTCGCTGATATTCATCCTTGACCCTTTGGCATACATCACACTTCGCAACATAGGTGGCAATCTCCCTTTTCATCCCGTGCCACCAGAATCTTTCCTTTAGGTCCTTCTCAATGCATCTGCTACCACATTAGCCTTTCCAGGGTGGTATTGAACATTGAGGTCATAGTCCTTGATCAATTCCAACCATCTTCTCTGCCTCATGTTCAATTTCTTTTGAGTGAAGATATACTTCAAACTCTTGTGGTCGGTGTATATTTCACACCGCTTCCCTAGAAGGTAATGTCGCCAGGTCTTCAAGGCATGAACTACAACTACCAACTCGAGATCATGAGTAGCATAGTTTTCTTCATCAGGACGTAGCTGTCTAGACAGATATGCTACGACTCGGCCTTCTTGCATTAGAACACCTCCAAGCCCGGTTCTTGATGCATCATACTATATCACAAGTTTCTTGTGAATATCGAGGGTGGCCAGAACTGGGGCGGTGGTTAATCTCTTCATGAGCTCCTGGAAGATCTCTTCACACTTTGGTGTCCATTCAAACATCTTTTCCTTCTTCAAGAGCCGAGTCATAGGTCGGGCAATGCTTAAGAATCCTTTGACGAACTTGCAGTAATATCCCGCGAGTCCAAGGAAGCTTCTGACCTCCTTCACATTGCTCACACTACAGAAAAAGACACATCTGTGACATTTTGGGCCGAACGAAATTTTTTTATGTCATACTAATGACAAATCTATGACGATTATTGTGACAAAACCCGGTATCATCATAGATGTGGTGGGCTCCTACTTCTATGACAAAAAATCATGACAGAAAATGGGCTTTTCATCCTGGGTGGGCCAGAGACGCAGCTGCATGACATTCTTTGGGCCATCCATGACTAAAAAAACCATGGTAGAAGCGAGGGCGAGGAAAATATCAGGGTGTTCCCGGTTACGGTCGATGGTCGGGGCCGAGCGATGCATAGAGCTTTGCGCGTTTCTCTCGTACACGCACGCGCATGGGTGTGAGGCGTTGGACTCTAACCAAACCCGAGCGAGGCGTTCGCCTACTGAACCCGAGCGATCGCACTACAAGCTATGCGTTACTGAACCCGAGCGGTCGATTGATGGCTGTTAACTGAACCGGATCGAGCGATTCCTTCGCTACAGCTGCTAACTGAAGCCGATCGATGCTGCCTCTGGATGAACAGCGAGCGTTGGTGGGGGGGTTTGGATGAACAGTTCCCGGTGGGAGTGGACGAACAGGATCCCGTGGTGTTGCCTTTGGATGAACAGGACCCCGATCGATCGAGTCGGTTGGGGCTGGATGAATAGGACCCCGTGGAGGGCTGGATGAACTGGACGACCCCGTGGAGGGCTGGTTGAACAGTAGACGGTGGCGGGCTAGATGAACAGTATCCCGTGGAGGGGTGGTTAAACAGGATCCCATGGAGAGGGTTGGTTGAATAGTAGCCGGTGGAGTAGTGCGTGGTGGAGGCTGGATGAACAGGAGCTCGTGGATGAACAGTCGCAGGTGGAGGCCGGAGGAGGTCGACGGTGGATGAACAGTAGCCCGTGGAGGATGGAGGAGGTCGACGGTGGAGATGAACTGTATCCCGTGGAGTCCCATTTTGTGGTACACCACACCCCTCCCGATGAAGAGGACCCCCGTTTCAACCGTAGCGCTCCAACACAAGTCTATTTCCTCCGTTTTGTGGTACGCCACACCCCTCCCGATCAACAGGACCCAGTTTCGACCATAAGAGGTCCAACAAAAGTCTGTTTCCTCCATTTTGCGGTACGCCAGACCCCTCCCGATGAACTGGATCCTATTTTGAAAGTGGTCGGTGGAACACAAGGCCGTTTCCTCCGTTATGTGGTACGCCAGGCCTCATTTCCATCGGTTGTTCCGTCCAAGACGGTTGGCTCCCATGCGTTCCATTGCCTCCCGATGAAGATGACGCTTTCCGTTGGCTCCCCATGAACACGACGACGTAGTTTCTCCGTTCTGACCCAGCCATGTACACGAGCCCTGGCTGTACGTATGCGCGAGTAGGCGTTCGAGACCCCGCCCGTATGTACGTACGTGGCCATATTTACTTTCTTGCACCCTGGCCGTTGTTTGTATGTGTACATGCTATGTGCGCGCCTCTACTATGACACGAGCGCGTCTACATCGACCAGTATGTACGTACACGTTCATGACCAGAATGACAACGCTACGTATGCTTCGACCAGGTGGGTCCTAACTGTCAGACACTTCCTTGCATGCGAAGATGTAGCTGGTGGGTCCCAACAGTTAGGGGGGCGAATCATTTTTTTGCCTGTAATATGGATGCACTTCCTTGCGTGCGAAGATGTAGCTGGTGAGTCCCAGCAGTTAGGGGGGAATCTTTTTTTCGCAAAATACAGTGGCCCGTCCGGTGGGCCCCTGCTGTCATGTGGAGGAATAATTATTTTGTGCGTGGGTGTTAGGCCTATCAGTAGCGCGGGTAGGAGCGCTACTGATAAGGCGCTACAGCTAATCCTTAGCAATAGCGCGCCTGGATCCACGCTACTGCTAAATTGACTTAGTAGTAGCGCTTCTTCAGGACCGCGCTACTGGTAATTAGTAGTAGCGCTTCTACTTTCCCATGCTACTACTACTATTTAGTATTTTATTTCTATTTTATTTCATGTTGTATTCATACACCTTTACACAAGTTTTCATACAACAGGAATTTAGAGATTGTTTTTACATCATAATGAGTTATTACATCACGGGGTGAAAGAACCGTGGACTAGTTTCAAGTGGATGTCCATCCACTTGAAACTAATCTGCGGTTCTTTCACCCAATGATATAATAATATCATCATCATCATCATATCATTAACAACTTATCATCATAATACATCATTGTCATATAACACCTCCTCAAGATCATCGTTTTCATCAATGACATCACATAGCAAATTGGTCACTAGTCGTAATCACAAGTACTCCTCATTATCAACTCTAACACATTACCACATAATAAACATATTGTACCTCATAGGACCTACTACATTCGATTAAGACCTACTACATTTTCTAAGGTAAAATAGCAAAAAACAAGATAGCCCCTGACTCTCCATTATGGAGAATGGAGATTAGCCTGTCTCCAATTCTTGCCTTTCACTGAATGTTACTTCCAAGAACCTCCTTGCGAATGTCCATACATTTCTTCCATTCTTTGATGATCATGTGTTCACCGGTTTTAGAAATCCGATATGCACGGGTAAGCTCCCTAGATTTACCTGGCATTATGTTCAGAACTGGGAGGCGACCATTCAGAGACATCAGATGAGGCACACAATCCATCGGGAGTTTCTGTTGAAAAACATAATAATAACTTCGTAGTTAGCAATGATGTACTAATTTTAGAAGTATGCAAAAGATGCAGGGATGTCGTAATAGTAAAAAATCTTACCAGGGTATCTCCAAAGAAGTTACGGTGGTTCAACACATGCACTAGGGGCACGTGTTCACCATAATTTGGAGGAGTTCGATAATAGTTATTGTAATTCTCAAGAAGAGTACAAAATGCGATAAGATGATTTTTCTCCTTATACGTTAATTCGGTGCCATCGGTGTAGTGGGTTTTATCTACCATCTTCCGCACAGTCTTTGAAGAATCAAAATAAGCTGTCAATGGAAATAAGCTATCAACAATTTTGAAATAAACAATATAAATTAGTTAATAACTATGTTTGAGAAACTCACATAGCGGTACAATCGGAAGCGTATCAACAAGGACCCAAATGTCCATATTGTCTTGCTCGATGTCAGGATCAACAAGATCCATGGTGAAAATCATACCCTCATAAAACCATACATTTTGCAAAGTGCTTCCCAATTTTGGCAACCAAAATGGGTTACGCTCTGAGCATTGCACAGATTTACTTCAAAATCCATACCATGATGGGTCCTTAGGTGTATTTTCTTTGTTTCGAAATTTTCATGGTCTTCAAAACCCATCCTCTCCAAGACATAGCGTCTTGAATGGCATGGGATAAGCTAGTCGAATTGTAAAATATGAAAATTAGACGTTGAAATAGTTGAAGTCATGCTTAATTACGAAAAACACACTTGTCCTTGTTGCGTACCGTTTCACAATCGAAGGTCTCCTCGAGCTTAATGCTGAAGTGCCGATCTTCGTCCAGCTGAACGAACCTGTCGTACATACCTCGATCGTCGTGGCACCAGCTACACTCCCCCGGGAGACTGTCGTCGTCCGAGTACGACATTTCCTACATTCATAATTTAAAGATTAAACTTGTACATATTCTAGCACAAGTCATGCCAGAATTCACGAAAAAATCTGGCATGACCTTTGCTAAAAAAGGACATATCGAGCGCCTGAAATTTGCCGGAATGGAAATTAACCAACACTCCGGCAAAACATAGGCCACTAGGAGATGTAAACTGAACATGAACGGCCACTTGGGCAACCACATATCCTATTTGAGAAACAACACAAGATATACAAGGATATTTGGCTGGTCTCACCTCGATGTCGGAGGGGGTCGGTGACTGGGACAACGGCGGGGATGTCGGAGGGGGTCGGTGACGGGGACGACGGCGGGGATGTCGGAGGGGGTCGGTGACGGGGACGACGGTGGTCACCTGAGAAACCATATAAGTTATCAGTAATACATCCCGAATAATTGCTTAAACTAAAAAATAACAACAAATATGACATGTTCAACTAGTTTTATTAATTCAACTAGTTCTTACTAAATATAAACTTACTATAAATAGAAAAAAACTAGTTCTTTCTAAAAATAAAGTAGTTCAACTAGTTATATTAATTTACTTAGTAAAGTAGTTCAACTACAACTAAAAATCTAGTACTAACTAAGCAACATCTAGTTAACTAGTACCATCACTACTAATAATTAACATCTACTACTACTAAAAATCTAGTACTAACTAAGCAACATCTAGTACTAGCTATGAACCCTAAATTAACATCTACAACTACTAAATCTAGTACTAACTAGTGGCAGGGGGTGGGGGCGACGGAGAGGTAGCTAGGGGCGGCGAGGTCGAGGGCGGTGGGAGGAGGGCTGCCGGCGGAGGAGGGAGGAGGGGCGGCCGCAGGCAAAGGGAGGAGGGCGGCGGTGGAGGAGGGAGGGGCGACCACAGGCAGAGGGAGGATGTGCGAGGAGGAGAGAGGAGGGACGGAAGGAGGGGAGTACCTCGGCGGTGGACGGACAAAGGCGGCGGCGGCGGCGACGCACGACGACGGTTATCGGCACGGGGGGCGAGAGTGTGAGTGAGGGCCGGTCCTGCACGTGGGGATAAGGTAGGGATAGTTGTAGCGCGTTTGCCAAAATGCGCTACAGCTAATCTGAATAGTAGTAGTGCCTTGCACATAAACCGCTACTGCTAAGTGTAACTATACAAAAAATACGTCAATGCAAAAAATACATTGGCCCTCAATGATCTTTTTGTGTACAATCTGAATTGTCAATATGAGTCCTATCCGGTAGGAACCGGAGAGGACTCATATTGCAGCCACAAATTTTACACATAGAGTTCAGTGAAGACCAACTGGTTGTGGTAGTTTCAGAAATAACATATTTAAGGTGGTAAACACCCTGTTCGCGAAGCGAGGTGGGACTAAACTTGTGGGCTGATCTTAGCAGTAGCGGCTCTCCTATTAGCGTGCTGCTGCTAACTTCTATAGCAGTAGAGCGGTTCAGTATAGTGCGCTACTGCTATAACTAGCGGGGGGGGGGGCGAGTTCATGGCAATTATAGCAGTAGCGCGGTTTGTGGTGGACGCGCTACTGCTATTTTCCTGTCAGTAGCGCGTTTCTCTAACACGCGATGCTGCTAAGTAGCAGCAGCGTGGTATTTTATGGAGCGCTGCTGGTAAGATTCTGTGTATAGGCTTTTCCCTAGTAGTGGTAATAATGAGCCAATTCCTTGCGGCTGCCATGGACCCAACTGTCATCCTGTCAACATGCAGTACTCTTCCGATGGAAGTCTTTCCATGACCATGTTAACCACGCTGCATCGAGAGCACCAGGGTAGTGGACGACGGCGAGGCCTAGGTAGGGGACGACGCGGAGCCGGGGAAGAGGTGGCAGTGGATGCCCATGCGTTGAGGAGTATGAGGGTTCACTGGTTCGGCTGTGGTGTGAGGCTGCCATTGTCGGAGAATAACATGGGGTGTGGGTGAGTAGAGGGATGGCTTGGGCAGCGGTGGGAGTAGTAGGGGATAGTGAGGCCTCCGCGGTATCACAGCCGACCACGGGAGGCAGGAACACGCAACACGACCGGCGCTGGTTTGGGCGGCTGGAGCAAGAATACCAAAGGCTGAAGAAGCACTACGACCATTGGATGGACATCGTACGGTCACTGGAGCTAGAATCGTTAATATTGACTAATTTGACAAAGCTCTCGATCCCTGTCATCTTAGTAGGCCCACAAGTCAGCCTCTCACCAAGGTTGGTCCCAGCTAGCAGGGGGAGTATTCATTTTTTTGTGCGTAATAAGAAGGCACTTCCGGTGGGTCCGAGCTGACAGCGGGGGGAACGTTTTTTTTGTGAAATACGATGGCCCGTCCGGTTGGTCCCAGCAGTCCAGGGGAAAACATTTTTTCACAAAATACGGTGAACGGGTCCCTTCTGTCATGTGGAGTAATAATTATTTTCCGTGTAACAAGGAGGCACTTCCTTGCGGCTGCCGTGGACCCAGCTAGCAGCCTCTCCACGTAAAGTACTCTTCCGATGGAAGTCGATCGTTGACCACTTTGACCACGCCGAGCCGAGAGCACCATGGTGGTGGACGACGGCGAGGCCTAGGAAGGGGATGACGAGGAGCCGTGGAAGACACAAGAGTGGATGCCACACGGAGAGGAGTATGAGGGTTCACTAGTTCGGCTGCGGTGTGAGGTTGCTGTCGCCGTAGAATAATAGTGGGTGTGGGTGAGTGGAGGGATGGCCTGGCCAGCGGTGGGAGTAGTATGGGGGTGGTGAGGCCTCGGCGGCAGCACAGCCGGCCACGGGAGGTAGGAGCAAGCGGCACGACCGGTGCTGCTTTGGGCGGCTGGAGCAAGAGGACTAGAGGGTGAAGAAGCACTATGGCCGTTGGATGGACATCGTATGGTCACTGGATCTAGAATCATGCATATTGACTAAGTTGACAAAGCCCTTCATTCCCGTCCAATTAGTAGGCCCACAAGTCGGCCTCCCACTATACCGGGTCCCAGCTAGCAGGTGGAGTGTTCATTTTTTGTGTGTAATAAGGAGGCCCTTTCTTGCGTGCAAAGATATAGCTGGTGCGTCCGAGCTGTCAGCGGCGCTAACGTTTTTTTCACGACATATAGAGGCCCTTTCGGTGGGTCCCAGATGTCAGGTGGAGGAATCATTATTTTGCGCGTAATAACGAGGCATTTCCTTGCGTGCGGTCATGGACCCAGCTGTCAGCATCTCCACGTACAATCCACTTCAGATGCATGTCAGTCATTGACCATGTTGACCATGCAGCGTCAAGAGCACCAGGGTGGTGGACAACGGCGAGGCCTAGGAAGGGAACAACACAGAGCCAAGGAATACTCGACAGTTGTTTCCCACGTGGAGGGTTGTACGACTGTACGAGGGTTTACTGGTTCGTCTGCCGTTGCTGGAGAATAACAGTAGGTGTGGGTGAGTAGAGGGATGGCTAGGCCAGCAATGGGAGTAAGGTGGGGCGGTGAGGCCTGTGTTGCAGCACAGCCGACCACGGGAAGGAGGGAGCAGGCAGTCCTAGCGGTGCTTGTTTGAGTGGCTGGAGCAGGAAGAGCAGAGATTGAAGAAGGATGACGGTCGTTGGAAGGACATCTAACAGTCACTATTTGTGCGTCAACCTTTTTTTTGGAAAGCCTCAAATCTGTGAAAAACATCATACAACCTATCTGCCATTATTTCTAATCATTTACAGCCCATTTGTTAATTCTTAAGGGTTTTTTGGAGCCCATATTCCTTTTGTTAGCATTACAGCCCATATTGTGGCCACGGTTAAAAAATTATACGAAATTTTGCATATTTCAGTGCGGTCCGAACTGTTTTTAATCCCGAAATTTTGAGTCACATTCAAACTGATTTTAAAAATAAATGTATATCAATATAAAATCCAACAATTTGTCCACGCATAAAAATCAATGCAATTTAAAATGTCGAAATGAAAGTAAGAAATTTGAAACTAATTGCCGGTTTGATGTGTTTTAAAAATGTACAACCCATTTCTCATTACTGATAGGCCATTTTCTCGGCCAGCTGAATGAAGCTCTCCTTGTCCTTAAAGATTTGCAGCCCAACAGGCCTGACAAAGCGACTAACTTGACAAATCACAAAAAAACTGGGCTAGCCATTTTCAGATGGAAAAAAAACTACTGGGCTGGTCTGTGGTAAACATAAAAGAAAAAGTTGTCTAGCCAGGCCAGAGTGCCCCGCACAGCACAGTTGGCACCCCCAACCCCTCAAAAAACAGGTGACACCCTGCTTCTGTCTCAGAAACAAATTAGACAAATGCCACTCCAATTATGGCGATTCATAAAAATGCTACTGCAATTTCCAAACTTTGAAAAATGCCACTTCAACTTATGCAAACTTTGAAAAACGCCACTGCAATTTGCAAACTTTGAAAACGCCACTCCAGACTTCAGAAAATGCCACTGGAAATGGCATGAAATGGCATTTTTCAAAGTTTGGAAATTGCAGTGGCATTTCTCGGAAACACCAGATTTGGAGTGGCATTTATCGAACTAACCCAAAACAAAAATAACTGGGCGAGCTGCTGGGTCCCTGGTGTCAGCCGCTCGTTGTGCAATTCTCTCGTTTATTGACTACGCTGACAATGGCATGGGACCCAGATGTCAGAAATCCATTAGGAGGAGCCATTTTTTATTGGCTTGAAATGAGGAGGCACTTGCTTGCATACTGCCATGACCTTGGCACACTACTAGGGAAAACCCTACAAGTAGCATTGGTTTTGTGCTCACTAGTAGCGCGGGTAGGCGCACTACTAATAAGGCACTACAGCTATTGCTTAGCAGTAACGCGTGCCCGCACGCGCTACTGCTAGGAAAAATAGCTGCAGCGTTTGTTCATTCCCACGCTACTGCTAGTATAACTAGTGGCAGCATGTTTTCTCTCCATCGCTACTAGTATTCTTTTTTTATTTTTTTATTTTGAGTGTATTTATGCGTCGTCGCACAAATATTGGTACAATACCAGTTATGAGGTTTACATCATTATGTCCATAACAATGTGTCAAATGAAGGTGGATTAGGTTCAAGTGGAGGCAATATGTGGTGCATGTCAAAAGTATACTACTAATCCAAACTTGATCTAGTTTGGACTAGTAGTACTTTCGATGTGCACCACATGTTGCCTCCACTTGAATCTAATCCGCCAGCACAAGCTATTTAATCATCATCATAGTCATTACCACCAACAGTATTTATTTAATCACCACTAACACTAGCTAATAATAATCATCATAGTCATTACCACCAACACTAGCTATTTTATCATCATAGTAATAGTGTAGCACATCATCATCCTCAAACTCATTTCTAGCTAGCTAATCACTCCTGCTGCTCTCTCTTAGGTAAAATAACATAAAACATGTATAGCTCTCCTCCTTGATCAAGTTGGAGCATGCAGATGAACCTGTCTCCAAATCGTGGGTAGCGCATCTGTTTGCTGCCCCCTAGTACTTCTCTGCGCTCCCCCATCACATATTTGTTCCAGTCTTGCACTATTAAGCATCCATCGCTAATCTTGAGTGCACTAAAGTAACCTGTAGGATATCTTGGCCGTAAGCTAATAATACTCATGGTGCCTTTAGTCTCGATCCCATAAGGCACAACATTCATCGGGAGTCCCTGTTGAAGAACATCGTATGGTAACGTACTTAGCAATGAAGTTTAGCTTCAAAAATAATGTATGGAAAATATGCACTGAGGACAAATAGTAAAAATCTTACCATCCTTCCTAAATAGATGTGACCGTAGTTCATTAGAACACTATTGGTCGCACGTTTTCAGTACTAACATTTCTAAATGCAGGAAGAAAATTTGTCTTGACAGTATCAAGATCCGCAAGCCATGAAACATAATGACTGAGCTCCTCGCAGTTGAGTTCAGCCCCGACACAGTATACGGTCCGGTCTACCAAGTGCTGGACATGTTTGCTTGCACCGAAATAAGCTGACAATACAAATTAGTTGTCAACTATTTTTGAATAAACAATATCAAAGACATAAATATGGTTGAGAAACTTACATAATGGTATAACTTGAGGCGTCTGCACATTGACCCAGATGTCGGTATTACCTTCAATATCTTCTTCCGGACGAATATCAAAGGTGATAACCATATCAGGCTCAAATAAATAAGTCTTGCATAGTTCTCGCCATGTTTTGCATCCAAAATAGGTGTAGTCGTCTGAATTGTATAATTTTACATTGAAAATATAACCATGCTTGGTCTTCAAGTAAAATTTATTTTCCTCTATAGTACGACTAAAACCTATCTTATCCAATACAAAAACTCTGGCATGGCAGGGGATACGCTAGTAGAATAGTAAAAAAAGAATTGTCATGCTTAATGTCATGCTTAAATTATAAGTTGAAGCAAATGAAGCAAATGTCATGCTTAATTACGAAAAAAGACTTGTCGTTGTGACTTACCGTATCCACTTCGAAGTTCTCGTCCAGCTTGATGCTGAAGCGCCTATCATCATCTAGGAAGATTCCGTCGCACAGGCCATGCTCGTCTTCGTAGTATTTGCAAATACTGAAATCTTTTTCGTCGTCACACATTTCCTATGTTCATAGTTAAAACATTAATTGAAAATCGATCGAAGACAACTACCAGGATATTCAACACAAAAATCCGGGGCACTCGATATTTCCTACATATTCTGGCACAAGTCATGCCAAAATTCACGGAAAAACCCGGCATCCTTTGCTAAAACAGGACATATCGAGCGCCTGAAATTTGCCGGAATGGAAATGAATCAACACTCCGGCAAAACATAGGCCACTCGGAGGTGTAACCTGCAGACATGATGGGCCACTTGGGTAAGCACATATCCTATTTGAGCAACACAAGATATACATTTCAAAATATCTTATAGGACTCAAATTAGCATGCATTCAATAAGCAAAAGTAAATCATCTCATGCATCCGTACATCATCGAATATTATCACTAATACATCCCGAATAGTGTCATACATATAACATCACTAATACAACTAAAACCCTAGCACACGACGAGTATCAGCGCGGGCGGTGGACACCCACAGAGAAGGAACCATCACGGGATCATAGCTCCAGTGAGATCCCTGGAGAACCTGCCAGGTATTGGAGAACCTGTTCTCCAACGCAAACAAGTAGCAACGGACATGCGCGTCCTCCTCACTAACACGGTGACGCACCACCTCCTCGGGGTCCTCGAGCCTCTGGACCTTCACTGGCCCACGCGACCGCCACCAAAGAAGGTTCGGTTCAACGACAGGTTGGCTCCTCATCAACCTATGCCCCCCAGTAGGTAGCGCCTCCCAGTACCACCCCGGCGGAGCCCAGTCCTGAACATGGCCCGTCTGGTCAAGCAGGTGTCGTCCTCCGTCGACTCGACGACGAGGATGCGGGATAGGCATCATCGATGTCGATGCGGGAAAAATTGCTTTAACTAAAAAAATAGCAACACGTTCTTACTAACGAGTTCTATTATTTCAATTAGTTCTTACTAAAAATAAACTTACTATAAATAAAAATTAACTAATACCTAATTAGTACCTAGTTCTTACTAACTAATTAGTACATAGGACCTACTGCCGTAATAACCATATAAGTAATTAACTAACTAGCACTAAAATGGCCTAGGGTTCATACTAACTAGCACTAAATAGCTAGGGTTCATACTAAGAAGAGAAGAGGGATCGGAAGGGGAGAGTGCTTACAGAGGGCGGGGAGAGAGATGGAGCTGGGGGAGAC
>NC_041385.1:286582469-286658962 GCF_002162155.2 Triticum dicoccoides
TTAGGTGAAAATAGCTTTAACAGTAGCGTGGGGGGGGGGGGCAAAACGCGCTGCTGCTAAAATCCCTAGTAGTAGCGTTGTTCATAGAAGGGCGCTACTACTATATCTAGCACGTTGGGAATGGTGTGGCAATTATAGTAGTAGCGCGTTCTGTTCCCGCCGCGCTACTGCTAAGCGGGTAACAGTAGCGCCGTTCTAGCAGCCGTGCTACCGCTTAGTAGCAGTAGCGCCTCATTTTAACAAGCGCTACTGGTAACATTCTGTGTATAAGATTTTACCTAGTAGTGGCGGCTCCCTGTTGTCATCCTCTCCACGTACAATCAACTCCTGATTGTGTACGCGTCAACTTGGTAGGCCCACAAGTTAGCCTCTAAACCCATGGAGGACAAATACAAACCATTTTAAAAAATAACAGCCCATTCCATATGTTCAAACGGAAAGTTCAACATTCAGAGCAAAGTAACAGGTCTGATCCACATATAGAGTACTGAACTTCCACGTTGACAACCATCATAGCCAAGTTAACTATCTACTCCCACTAATACTCTAGTAGCGTACAAGTACTAACTTACTCTTAGCTAACCAGACGAAGCCGAACGCCATCTGCAGTACATGCTAAACACCGGCACCGGCGTCCTCCGCCTCGCCTCGGACTTGCCAGAGGTGAGATAGGGCGCGTTGCTCGCTCGCGTTGGCCCTTTCCATGCCGGCGTGGTCCACCAAAGCTTCGGCTTCTAAGTGGGAAACCCAATTGATGAGCTGGTAGTAAAAATCACCATCGCGAACGCATGCATGCCCGATAGCCTCCAAGGCTATTTGCCGGGCGCCGGCCTCCATGTAGTCGGCCAAGTTGCGGGCGCTCTGCTTGCGACTCAGAGCATCGGTGCGCTGCTGCTCCATGTCCCACTGGCGGTGCAAATCGGCGATACGCTGCTCCTCCGCCAGGCGGTCGCGCTCCAGCAACTCCTGCTCCTCCGCGAGGCAGTCGCGTTCCAACAAGTCCTCGATCTCCGCATTGCCATCTAAAGACCGATAGAATGCCTCCTCCCTCAGTCTGCCTTCCAGTGAAAAAACCGAACACTAGTTCCGGCGATAATCGCCTCCGGCCTCGCCTATCGTAGAAGGGCGGGGGCATGGCGGACATGGCGAGAGCGAGGATAAGTGGCGAGCGACGTCGGGTCGGTGGGGGCTTATGAGGATATGGCGAGTTGGGTCACGATGCCACAGGAGAAGGCCAGGAAACAATACTTATAGGCGAAAGGTAGCACGACGGTCATCAGAATTCAATGCATAAGTAGGCATGGCTTAGCGCGCCAGCCTTCCATGGAAAACTAGAGAAACCGAAATTATGACTGTTCCATCCCGTCCCATCCATGCTAGGTCGCACGCCAGCATGACGGTCAAACGAGTGCACTCGAATCATCTCCCTCCTTGTCAATAATGATTCCATGGATTTAAAAGGCCCGCAACAACTAAAGCGCATCTTTTTTCGCATCAGTTAGCTGCATTAGTCACAGCCGGCTGCATGCAGGCACTTAGATTCGCTCGCAGCTAGTACGCGGAGCACCATGCAATAAGCCGCAGCTGGGGCACGCATGTAGCCACTTAAATCATTGGAATTTATTAGGCTTAAACATCTGCATGCAGTTAATCATTGGCCTGCCTTGGTCTTGCTACTTTGGCTCACGGGACTAATAAAACCGGACGGAGGGAGTACCTTGGTTGGTGAGATTTTTGAATTAAGCCCTCCAAACTGGAAAGGAGGTACTAGTACGTGCGTGATCCGCTATTTATTAGTGTAGGATCGAGTAGGTCGTTTCTTCAATTGAGCCCTGCAAACTGGAAAGGAGGTAATACGTGCATGATCCGATATTTGTCCATGTAGGATCGAGTAGGTCGGATAGTGTACGTGTAGGATCGAGTAGGTCGGATGGTGTACGTCTACGATAGCATTATTTGATGAACGTTAGCTGGGAGATATGGCATTTGCGAATGCTTTTGCTGGCAGTTTCTTCAGTTTTGCATGGCATTTTCTTCAGAGCACCTTGTCAGTTTCTTCAGAGGTAGGCATTTTTATTCAAAAAAACTGCCACTTCGGATCTTGCGTCGCAACTAAAACTGTCAGGAGCGCATTAGTAGGCTAGCTAGTGATCAATCAGTAACTTGTAAACACTGAGTGAACATAAATAAGGAACTATTAATGGATCTCAATGATTTACATATCATATACAAATATGTAGCTCCAAAATCAAAGATCAGCCACTTTAGATCTTGCATCGCCACTAAAACCAACTAGTATGATTCCCATACATAAGATCAACATGTTAATGCATCTTAATGATTCACAGATCATATACAAATATGTAGCTCCAAAAGCAAAGATCTAGAAAAACCATATGTTCTTCCTACTAACAAGGATGCTTTTCTTGGCCAACATTCAGTACATACTGAAAGAAAAATTTGTTTGTCAAGTCTACAATTCCTCTTGCAAATGTAAGTGGTTTCACGAACAACTGGAACCATGAGAATGAACCACACATGATGGAGGAACATCCACTGCAATACGATTTGGTGTTCTCTCGATCACACAGCGAGACTATTTTCGGAATACAAACTTTAACTTAGGCAAAATGATGCCCATTGTCGGTGTCAAAACCGGCGAATCTCGGGTAGGGGGTCCCAAGCAGTGCGTCTTAGGATCAATGGTAATAGGAGGCAAGGGACACAATGTTTACCCAGGTTTGGGCCCTCTCGATGGAGGTAAAACCCTACTCCTGCTTGATTAATATTGATGATATGGGTAGTACAAGAGTTGATCTACCACGAGATCAGAGAGGCCAAACCCTAGAATGTAGCCTAGGGTATGATTGTTGTTGTATATCTCTATCTACTAGCCTGGCCCCGGTTTATATAATGCACCAGGGGCCTAGGATAACAAGAGTCCTAGCCGAATACGCCGGTGGGGGAGGAGTCGTTGTCTTGATCGCCAAGTCTTGTGGATTCTTCCTTGTATGCGGCAGCTGCCCGGACTGGCCCATCAGTATACGGCCATGGGGGTCCTCGGCCCAATCCAACTGATCGGTAGACGACGCGTTGAGTACCCCCTAGTCCAGGACACCGTCAGTAGCCCCCTGAACCGGTGTTCAAGTTAGGGACGCTCCTCGATTCTTCCGAACTGTTCTTCATCTTCGGTTGCCGGTCTTGAAAACTGGTTCAACAAATCTTCTCATCTTCTATCTTGAGGATCGCCGAAATGCATTCGACGGGTTTACACGTCGGGTATCCGAGGAGCCCCTTTAAGTTTCTTGCCTTTATCAATGCCTTGTTATTTTTATGCCACACCTCGGGTTCAGAGTTGTTCCCGGGAGGCAGTGTCCTCTTGCATCCGATCTCTAACATCGGACTGCATTCAAGGTATCTCTTGCAGCCGAGCACCAATGTCGGACTGCTTCCCGGCTCTAACGCCGGAATGTATCCGAGCTCCAACACCGGACTATGTATCCGAGCTCCAACGCCGGACTGTATCCGAGCTCCAACGCCGGACTATGTATCCGAGCTCCAACGCTGGACGGTATCCGAGGTGTCGTAAATCACCTTGGTTTAAAGAAGTTTGAAGGAGTTTAGCCGAGCTTAATGCCGGAAATTCCCTCTATGCAGCCAGCCACTAGCGCCCGAGCTTCATGCCGGACTGCTTCCGAGGTGGTGCACCTCCCTGAATGTGGGCTGATTTTTGTCAATATGTTTGATTGGTGCAATTTATTCTCTGCCGAGATACATAGCCAGTAGCCCTTAAGGTGGGTATCGGTCTAAAACCCGAGATGCACATGAAGGATGACATAAGACCGCTGATCCCCGTAGCCGCTGAGACTCAGGTTGATTTGCAAAATCGGTCTGAGGATCAAGTTCTAGCTCGGCAGAATACTTCGGGACACAAAAAGCAGTGTGCTCAGTCCTCGAGACTCAGGGTGGGTGCGGCCGACCAAACTAAGGATCAAAATCTCCTCGGAAACTGTATTGCACTTAAAATTTTCTGCATAGAACAGGCAATGCAGTAGCCCCCGAGCCACTGGTCGGGTGCCAACACCAGATCAGGGGATTGATGTGCCCCTTTAATATTTGTAAATAATATGCCCGAAGCCCGGTAGCCCCCGAGCCTTAATGCGGGCACGGGAGGCCGAATTAAGGATCAATATCCATAGTAAAATCACAAATTATGTGTAATGACTCTATGTATCCAAGTACTTTACGTCATTAATGCTCGGATCCGCATTGTACAAAACTTTGTTGACCGACCATCGGCTTCCACCTCCTCGGCCAATAGCCGAGGAGTGTTTGTCCTAATTTATAAAGCCTTTATGACGGCAAAGATTTACAACAAACAAGGCAATCTGGCCATACGGTTTTATAAACAAAGGTACACAGAGAGACATGTTATATTATTGTTTAACAGAAGAAATGTCTTCCAAAGACAATAGTCCCGCTATCGGTTCCTTTCTTTGGGTTGTCATGCTAAGCATGATCATAAAACCTCAGCTCCAATGTAAGAGCAAAATATCGAGGATTTAGTTTGGGAGACCAGTTAATAGCCCCTGGTAGTGTTCGGCGACAATCGAGGTCAAGCCGTAAATACTTCGGCCATTGTTATGAATGGCCCGTCGTTTAACGCCGTCATCGGATCGCCGACCAGTTTACTCTTATTGTGACAGTCAGTTTTCGGCTTTCTCCACTGAGGTGCTTAACCATGTGAGCTGGAAGCATAATCGCAGTGGTTCTCCCTTTGCACACCAAGCGGAACAAAGCGGATCATAGGAGGCAAGCGCAGGAGCCGGGCAACCCAACTATTGACCGAGGACACAATTCTAAACCGATGCATATATAGCAATATCCAAGAATGTTTTTGCCGAATCTCTAAAGGTGTCCGGTGTTGCACTGCGAGACTTGTGCTGAAAACACACAAATAGTTTAAAAGTGCCATGGGCTCGAAAAGCCAAAAAACTTATTCAAAAGGTTAATGTCCGAACTAGATCAAGTGTTCGGTGCCAATCCGAAAATTGGACTTTAGAAAAAAAAAGGTGCTTCTGCCGTGCTTTAACATGACACATCCTATCTCAAAACTTCAAGCGGGTCAGCCTACGGCTTCAACCTCCTATCCCGAAGGCGGAGTACTTCTTACTAGGCGAGTTTAGCAAACTAAACTATAGCAGCTTTGAGAGAGAAATTAGGCTCCCCGGCTAGTGACCGCACACTTGTTTCAAAAAAAGGAGTGATAAATAATAATAATAAAAACTTTGCAATGACTAAGAAGAAAAACACTTATCATAAAATGGCTCATATAAATTTAAGAGGCCCCAAGTGACTTGGGTAAAAGAATGATTGCATGTACCGAAGTACTTATATCATATCTATGTTCAACCGAACTTTAAACGCGTCTTAACCGACCGTTGGCTTCTCCCTCTTCGGTCAAGGACCGAAAAGTGTTATGTACTCCATCTGTCGAGAATATCGACGGTGTTTCCAATAACCAGACAATCAGGCCATAAGGCTGTAACAGACAAAGCGCGCTCAGGGAACTTATGCTATATTACTGCGAAGTGTAAGAAGCATCTTCGAAGAAAATAGTACCCCCACCAATACCTTTCTTCGGTGCTCATTGTTATTATGAGACTTGTGCAATAGATTTTTTGTACTCATGAGTTCCGTTGTGTGCCGACCATGATTGAAAACAATAAGAGCGCTAGCTTTCGGCTTCACCCAGTCTAAGGTATGGCTCGGGTGACCCGATCGTGACAATCGCAGAGGTGCTCCCTTTACTCCCTAGCCGAACAATCGGGAACGTAGGGGTAAGCACAGGAGCCAGGCAACCCAGCTTGCAAATCGCTTAAGTCACTATGGTGCATATTGTGGCGTAATACACGAACAAGGAATGAAGCCGTACAAGTATAACCATATGCAAGAGGAAAAAGCTTCATGAAGGAAGCCCCCAAGTAAACGGGGTATTTGAATTTGCGTGTCACAAACAAAGTTTGGACAAGGAAATTTTTACAAGCAACTTTTTTCCAAAAAAGTATAATGCTTGGCCGAGCTGAACACAAGTTAAAAATTTAAAACTTTGAGCATGAAGACAACTTAGCTGGTTAATGTGTTCGGTATTGATGACGCGGTCCGAGCTTGATGCGGGACAAGGTTCCATCCCCGAGCCGGTCCCGAGGTGGACGAGCAACAAGCTCGGCACTCCGAAGTGGTGACATAGCACGGTCAATGCAGGATGGCAGGGTGATGCCGAAGTCCGCGACATGGGGTAATGAAGTTTTGACGAAGCCCCCCGTCTAGCCGAGGTGACGCCAAAAGATATAGTCCGGCTGGATCATTTTCTTGCGCACAAAAAATAGTGCAAACCGGAGATAATAGTAATATAAAAAAAATAAAAAAATTCGTTGCATAACAAATAATTTATGCAAAATGAGTAATAAAAGAAATATGGCCTGGTGCCGAAGTCAATGTCGATGCAGGGCGGCGGCGTGATGCGGTAAAGGCATGGCAAGGCCTGAATTCACGGGTCGGTTCGAGTTCCGGATGCGGCGTTCGCCGGACTATGTACGGAAACTGACCGAACCACCATGCGACCTCGTTAATGCGGCCACCATTTGATAGACCTGCGTACATATGACGGACAAACCAGAGTAATAATTCATTGGAAAAAATGAACCCTAACAAGCAAAAAATACTAGGATTAATAGCACCTGGCTTATTTGTTGTAGCAATCCGAAGAAAGGTGATTCCCAAAATTGGGACTTGATCTGCACACCTATCGCCTGATGGGTGATAAAGCAATGGCATGGCGATGCTGGCAAAGGTTGGCTCGCCGAGGCAAAGCCCTCGATCCAGCTAACGTGACGGAGCTGGTCGGCCAGCGACGCCGAAGTCTCTGGAGTAGGTTGATGAAGAGATGATGAAGCCCCCGGTCCAGCGATGCAGGTCGTGACGTGGTCGATGCCGGCTTGATGAAGTGACCGTGTGGCGATGCAGGTGTGCCTGCTCCGTGTAATTCGTGGGGCGGCGATGTTGGTAACGATTTATCCTTCGCGATGCCGAACTATTGTTCGGCTGGCCGAGATGATGATCAGAATAAATTGAGCTCGGCTCAACAAAGCGACGACGTGTCTAACGTAGGTCGTCCGTCGTGGAGTGATGTTCTCGGGCTGGTTTGACACTGGCGCGACGATGAAGTTCGTATTGCAAGAATACTTTTAATACTACTGGGATGTGCTTGAGAATAAAACACAACACCCCATATGAAAACTTCCTCCAAAAAGGATGTCCGAGATCCCGTTCATAAAAAAGATGAATTCGGGTCGGATTCGTTCTCGCGCAGAATACAGATCCAAAAATTGAGGCACTAATCGGAAGTTTCCCGGAGTTTGGACGGTCGGATCGAGCTGAATTTTAGGCAGGTGGTAGATATGGGAATTCCGCAGCAAATCAACTGTTGGATCCTCCAAAGGACATCCGAGCTAGATGTTGGATACCACGCCCTAAACTCGTCGGGATTCTCGTCCAGATTCAACAGGGCTCCGGTATATTGGAGATTGCCGGAGATTCTTCCATCGGAACTGGAAGAAATTTTTGCAGGGTTGTTGTAGACTTAATTCCGCATAATTTCACTGAAGTAATCGTTTAAGAGACACTCGAGAAGGCAGTGGCGGCAGATACAAGTTTGCTGTCCAGAAAAACAGCACGGTCGCCTGAGGGCAATGTTGACGTTGAGCCCCCGAGCTCCATGGATGACTCCTCCATGATCTTGATAGAGATCGGAGTTGGTGTTGATGAAGGCCTTCATCCGAACATGATGATCGGAGGTAGGGCGCAGTCCTCGGTCAAGCCAAGGTGACCAGTCGAGCTGGTGACGAAGAAGCCGACGTCGCAGTTGACCTGCAGTCGAGCCATTGATCCTTTCACCGATCACACAGCGGAACTCTCAATGAAAGCACCAATGTCGGTGTCAAAACCGGCAGATCTCGGGTAGGGGGTCCCAAGCAGTGCATCTTAGGATCAATGGTAACAGGAGGCAAGGGACACAATGTTTACCCAGGTTCAGGCCCTCTCGATGGAGGTAAAACCCTACTCCTGCTTGATTAATATTGATGACATGGGTAGTACAAGAGTTGATCTACCACGAGATCAGAGAGGCTAAACCCTAGAAGCTAGCCTATGGTATGATTGTTGTTGTATATCTCTATCGACTAGCCTGACCCCGGTTTATATAATGCACCAGAGGCCTAGGATAACAAGAGTCCTAGCCGAATACGCCGGTGGGGGAGGAGTCCTTGTCTTGATCGCCAAGTCTTCTGGATTCTTCCTTGTATGCGGCAGCTGTCCGGACTGGCCCATGAGTATACGGCCATGGGGGTCCTCGGCCCAATCCAACTGATCGGGAGACGACGTGTTGAGTACCCCCTAGTCCAGGACACCGTCACCCATTGTATAATCAGACCAAAGCAATGAAGCACCTAGTGTTGGCCAATAAATAGTACAGTACTACTTTTCTGTAGTCCATGAAGTGACTGTCCAATCTTTTTGTGCATATTTTCAAATGGCACTGCATGCAGTGACTATACTATTCTCTTGTGCATTTCAACCAAAATTGTGGTAACTTTGTTCGTTTGCCAAATAGCAACAGGCAGACATCTCTATCTGCACAAATATCAAGCATCTAGTAAACATATACCCCACCTTGTATTTTCGGTTTAAACATGTCTCTTCCGCTTACCATCTGTCATGTTTTGCACTGGACAATTTGATACAGTCATGTTTTGCCCTGGAGAATTTCATACTGAATTGATTTGCTGGTTCAGAGCAGAAATATAGCTCCTATTCTTCATCATACCAGGGATATCCATGTTCGCAGTGATGGAAGAGGTGAAATTGATAAAACCGAAATTGAGCATCCAATCATTGAATCTTGTCCTGCACCTCCAATGTACGTCCACCCTGCCAATAAATTCACATGCAAACCACTAGTATTACTATCTAATTACAGCATAAAAAGAGTAGCAAGATAGTAGCAAACCATGTACCTTCGTAATGAACAGCTCATAGTGCCACCAATTGGATATAAAGGTTTGGAAGATAACATGCTCCTAATGTTGAACCATTTGGACTTTTTGTGTAGTTCCACTAAAATCGAGCATCCCTATTTGCATAGATATTGAAAGTGTGATTACTATAAAAGTGGCACTAGTTGAAGCATAGACTCGCAAATATAAGCATTCCAATTTCTTAATGGGATAAGAAAGCAACACTATTTCTAACCACCCGTTTGAAGGAATAAATAAGGCAACAACGACTAATGTCATGAAGGCATATATAGTTCTTTCTGAAAGAATGATCGATTCCTGACCTTTCCTCTTCTTTTAAGCATATTTTGTGCAGTTCAACTAAAATAAAATGCCATCATTGCCTTGACAATTTAGTGACACTGTACAAAAGGAAATGACTTAACATTACATCATGATGTCATGTATGTAGTCGACAAGCATTAGAGACAAACATACATACCTCCTCCGATAACATAATGGACATTAATTTTAACAAAGGTGTGGCTAGCTTTACCGGGATAATGTGAGAAAACTCTACACCCTCTGTTCCTTAATAAAAGACATTTTCGTAGTTCCATTTAAAGTACCCAAACTTCTAGTATTTAGAAAAACATGTAGTAGTTTTCTTGAGCACTGTCAGTGTCAAAACCGACGGATCTCGGGTAGGGGGTCCCGAACTGTGCGTCTCAGGCTAATGGTAACAAGAGGCGGGGGACACAATGTTACCCAGGTTCGGGCCCTCTCTACGGAGGTAATACCCTACTTCCTGCTTGAATATGAGTATTAAAAGAGTTGATCTACCATGAGATCGTAATGGCTAAACCCTAGAAGTCTAGCCTATGAGGATATGATTGTTGTGACTAAACCCTAGAAGTCTAAACCCTCTGGTTTATATAGACACCAAGGTAGCTCGGGTTGTACAAAGTCAGTTACAGAGAAAGGAATCTACATATCCGAATCGCCAAGCTTGCCTTCCATGCCAAGGAGAGTCCCATCCGGACACGGGACGAAGTCTTCCATCTTGTATCTTCATAGCCCAGCAGTCCGGCCAAAGTATATAGTCCGGATGTCCGAGGACCCCTTAGTCCAGGACTCCCTCAGTAGCCCCTGAACCAGGCTTCAATGACGATGAGTCCGGAGTGAAGATTGTCTTCGGCATTGCAAGGTGGGTTCCTTCTCCGAATACTTCAAAGTAAATTCCAAACAGAAGAATCTTGTCCGGCTCTGCAAAACAAGTACCACACACAACTGTAGAGAGTACAATATTTCACGAGTTCAATCCGCTGTCAACTTTTTGTAGCGTGACATCATGCCACTGCCCGGTCATTATTCAAACCGTTTTTGAGCCTGCCGCTCCGTATTTCAAGGTGCGGTTTTACTGGCACGTCTTGTCGAAGTAGAGATCATGTCCCCCTATCATGGGATTCTCATCAATACGGGCATGGGAAACCCAACCGTGCCATCTGCATGGCATTTGGGGAATAGGCGGATTTTAAGGCGATCAGGGAGGCGCATAACTTTTATTGTCTTCACAAGTGGATAAGGATTCATCCTTGTGCACCCACGCCTTCTCCTTCCTCTGCCCCTCCATTCTCGAGCTCCAGCACCCACGCTCTTGCCTTCTCCGCCTAAGAAAGCACTCCAATCATTTCTGGATCCGGAGCTGGAGGCAAGTGGATGGCCTCCTCCGTCAAGAAGGAGGACATCAAGATGCTCCGGGAGGCCGGGTACCTGGCCAAGGACATCGCTCATCGACTTCCACCCAAGGGACAGATCGTCCCCACCCTGTAGCCCCAGGAAAGGGTGGTGTTTCTCACCCACTTCATCCGCGGGCTGGGATTCCCCCTCCACCCGTTCGTCCGCGGACTAATGTTTTACTACGGGCTAGACTTCCATGACTTGGCCCCCAACTCCATCCTCAACATCTTGGCATTTATAGTCGTGTGCGAGGCCTTCCTCCACATCCCACCTCACTTCGGCCTATGGCTGAAGACCTTCAATGTGAAGCCAAAGCTGGTGAGCGGCTAACAAGCGGATTGCGAAGGCACCATGGTTGGAAAGATGCCAAATGTCACCTGGCCCGAAGGCTCCTTTGTGGACCGTAAAGGGGTGGCAATCGGGGTCGTTCTACATCACCGAGCCACGCAGCACTAACTGGGCGGTGGCCCCCGAATTTCGATCCGGAGTCCCAATGTGGCTCACCTCCTTGCAAGAGAAGGGCCTGGCCTGGGGCTCTTTGGACGAGCTGACGGGGCTCCATACATGTGTCCAGAATATGATAAGCAAGAGAATCCCGATTGTCAACGTGGTCCAGGTTATGCTCTTCTGTCGGATCCTTCCATGCCAGCGCCGGACTTGCAATTTGTGCGAGTTCGACCCGGCGAAGCACCAGACCTGCTAGAGCTCTTCGGTACGACGCACGAAGATGCCTGGAAGGTGCTCTTCAAGGCCAGCGAGGTACCACCGCCCACGACCGAGGATCGTGGGCTTAGCTCAAAGCGCTGGGTAATCCGGTAAGTTCTTCTATGTTTTCATGGTATATCCTTTACTAGCATATCTGAGGGAGGAATCTAAGCCTCCCTACCAATTTTCCAGGCCTGTGTAGAGATAGCGGAGCAGATTAACTGTCCGGCTCCGCTGCTCGAAGATCTAGAAATGCCCCTTCTGATGAAGATGCTGTTTCCGGCGCCTTATGAGGTGCCGGAGAAGAAGGCCAAAAAGAAGGCCCTGGGGACCAGAAGTGGTCTCCGTCGCAAGGGAACTTCAGACATGACGTCTGAAGATGCCGAGATGCACTCCTCCACCAAAGACGATGAGGAGGAGGAAGAAATCCATCCCCCCTGCTGGGGGAAGAAATAAGAGGAAGGCCTCCAAACATGGGGAGGCCAAGGCGTCCAAGAAGGGGAAAACTTCCCTTCCGAACAACTCCGCAGCGGCCGCCAACTGCGGTGGGGAGTGGGAGCCTAGGGTCAAGCCCCTAGCCAACTCGTAAGTGTCCGGACTCAGTAATACATCTAACATTTTACTTTATTGTTTTTGATGTGCTGGATCGTGCACTTGCAGCCCGGCCCAGTCCAACATCATGCTGTCCTCCTTTTCGGAGGGGTCGCTAGACTAGTCGGCGATGAACAACATGTCCCTTTCGACGGCCTCTATCGGTGTCAAAACCTGCGGATCTCGGGTAGGGGGTCCCAAATTGTGCGTCTAAGGCTAATGGTAATAGGAGGCAGGGGACACGATGTTTTACCCAGGTTCGGGCCCTCACGATGGAGGTAATACCCTACTTCCTGCTTGATTGATCTTGATGATATGAGTATTACAAGAGTTGATCTACCATGAGATCATAGAGGCTAAACCCTAAAAGCTAGCCTATGATTATGATTGTTCTTGTCCAACGGACTAAACCCTCAAGTTTATATAGACATCGGAGGGGGCTAGGGTTACACAGAGTCGGTGACAGATAGAAATCTACACATCCGAATATCCAAGCTTGCCTTCCACGCAAAGGAGAGTCCCATCTGGACACGAGACGAAGTCTTCAATCTTGTATCTTCATAGTCCAACAGTCCGGCCAAAGTATATAGTCCGGTTGTCCGGGGACCCCTTAATCCAGGACTCCCTCAGTATCCCCTGAACTAGGCTTCAATGACGATGAGTCCGGCGCGCATATTGTCTTCGGCATTGCAAGGCTGGTTCCTTCTCCGGATACTCCATAGAAGATTTAGAACACAAGGATCGTGTCCGGCTCTGCAAAACAAATTCCACATTCCACCGTAGTGAGAATAATATCCCACAAATCTAATCTGCTCATAGCTTTTTATAGCATGACATCACGCCACGGTTCGGTCATTATTCAAATCGTTTCTTCACAACCAGCCATTGCACGTAATGCGAGGCGGTTTCCTTGTCATGTCTTATCGAAGAAGAGATCATGTCCCCTTATCACGGGATTCTTATCAATACGGGCATGGGTAATCCAATCACGCCATCATTCGTGGCGCTTGGGAAATAAGCGATCTTAACTGGCAAGTGGGGAGGTGCACAGTTTCTACCACCTTTATAAAGAGATAGGAATTCTCATCTTTCACCCATGCCCGCTTCCTTCTCCGCTCATCCATTCTCGCACACTCGAGCTCCAGCGCCCCAGATATCACCTTCTCCACACAGCGAAACATATCCGGAGCGGGTGGCCAGTGGGTGGCCTCCTCCATCAAGGAGGAGGACAGTACAAATATCCAGGCAGCCGGATATTTGGCCGCATATATTGCGCACCGGCTTCCGGACGTCGGACAGATCATTCCGACTCCCGGACCCCATGAGAGGGTCGTGTTCCTCGCCCACTTCATCCGCGGACTGGGATTCCCCCTCCACCCATTTGTCCGCGGGCTCTTGTTCTATTACAGGCTGGATTTTCATGATCGAGCCCCTAACTTCATCCTCAAGATCTCGGCGTTTATCGTCGTATGCGAGGCCTTTCTCCGCATCAGGCCCCACTTCCGCCTCTGGCTAAAGATCTTCAACATGAAGCCGAAGATAGTGATCGACTAGCAGGCAGAGTGTGGTGGCGCCATGGTCGGAAAGATGCCCAACGTCACCAGGCTTGAAGGCTCCTTTGCGGAGACCGTGAAGGGGTGGCAATCGGGGTGGTTCTACATCACCGAGCCGCGCGACGCCAACTGGGTGGAGGCCCCCGAATTCCGATCTGGCATCCCTATGTAGCTTACTTCCTGGAAGAGGAAGGGCCTAGCCTGGGGCGCATCTGCGGAGCTGACCGGACTCCATAACTGCGTCAAGAATATGATAACCAAGAATATCAAGCTTGTCAACATGGTCCAGGTCATGCTATTTCGCTGGATTCTCCCATGTCAAATACATGCATTCAACCTGTGGGAGTTCGATGCGGCCCAACACCATACATTGAAAGAGCTCTTTGACACGACACACAAACACGTCTGGAAGGTGTTGTTCAAGCCCAGCGAAGTCCCTCCTCCCACCTCTGAGGACCGCGAACTCAGCGCCAGGCGCCAGGCCAATGCGGTAAGCATTCTACAAGATGTGCCTTTCCTCAGTGTATTCGTGGGAGAACATTAGGCCACTGTGCTATTTTAACAGGAATATGTGGTGATGGCGGAGTAGATCGACTGTCCGGCTCCGTTGCCTGAGGACCCAGCAGATGAACTCCTGACGGAGATGCTGGTTCTGGCACCCTATGAGGTGTCGAAGAAGAAGGCCAAGAAGAAAGCTGCGGGGACCAAAGGAAGTTCCCGACGCAATGTGGTGCCGGACTCATCGTCCGAAGACACCAGGGCGGACTCCTCCAACGACAAAAAGGAGGAGGAGGAGGAAAACCCTCTCCCCCAAAATGAGGGGGAGAATAAGAGGAAGGCCACCCCTTCCGGGGAGGCCGAAGGGTCCAAGAAGGGATGGACCCTCCCTCCGGACCACTCCACAACTACCACCTATAGCGAGGAGGAGTGGCTACCCAGGGCCAAGCCCCTGGCGAAGTCGTAAGTATTCGTATGCCAGAATATTTCTTACATATTTTAGCTTAATGGCTTCTCATTATGTCAAGATTTGTTTGTGCAGTCCGCCCAAAGCCCATTTCGACTGGCCCTCCTCGGATGGGTCCCTGAGCTCGTCAGAGATGAATAGCTATTGGCTCCCGACGACTTCCACTCCCCGGCCCATGGATGACATCCAGGTGTTATCTCAAAGCATGCCGGGCCAGGAGGAGGTAGTCGTGGAGACGCCTCAAGGAGAGACTCCCGATGGCTGGCTCATGGGCGGAAAGATCCCCATGGATTCGGATGAGGGGGGCTGCAGCAGGCTTGGCCCCCATCCGGATACTGCACTAGAACCTCCAGTGGTTCCAGACTCAGGCAGGCAGTCACCCACCAAGGGGGGTGAGCCGTCTATGACGATGACCTCTGTCCATCTAGAGGTATCGGATAACATGGTGGAAGCGCTCCAGAGTGCTTCCCTTGGTGATGGACACCATACTCTTATGATTACGGTGATTGCGAAGGTTTAGTCCGCCAAGAGCGGATTAACTGAGGCCTGCGCCAGCCTCCTAACATGCTTTGAGGTAAATATTTTAAAGTATGAGAAAGTATCATAGTGTAGACAGTAGCCCCTGATGCTCTGTTTTGTGTTCGGCAAGAGAATCTGAATAGAGGATCAAATATTATTCCCAGGAGTCTAATCATATTACGTCTATGTGAATAAGCAGGCGTCGCTGCTAGCCGCCACTGTGGAGGTCTCCGGACTGAGGCAGAGCTTGGGGCGGGCCGAAGAAGAACTCGGCCTCATGAAGAGGCAGCTCCAGGAGAACAGAGGTAAGCAATACCCTGTCTGGATGTTATATATGAAGGAAAAAATTGTGGATGCTAATAGAAGCATGATAAATTTTACTAGGGGCCACGACCGAACTAGCGGCCCTTAAGAAGGCGCTGTCCGAGGCCGAAAACAAAGCGACTAAGGAGCGCACTGAGCGCAAACAACAAGAGGCGCCAGTTGATGAGGTGCAGCAAGAGCTCCAGGACTTCGTCAAAAAATTCGAGTCCTTGGAGCGTAACTCCAAGACATAAGAGTCGGAGCTTGCGAAGGCCCGTCAGAGCGCACCAGACGCTAATGCCGAAGCCTAGAAGGCCCTCAAGGAAATTGAGGCGGCCAACAAGATAGCTGCGGGTAAGGCTTTCATTATGCAAAGCAAGCATGTGGAGGAGACTTTCCTTTTACTTACCTGAATTCGGAGCTCTCCAGGAGCATTCGCAGATCTGCCACGCAGCATCTCTAATGCCATAGAGTTCTATGGGCTGAGGAGGGGAGCTCGACGAAGAAGCTATTTTGGTCCCAGTATATTGGGGCCGAACAACCGATTCCCTTGAGCGACCAGCTAAAGCAATTGGTCGAACTTCACAAGGCGGCCGAATTGTCCATGAAGGGCTTCATAGTCCGGCTATGGCCTTGCGAGCCCCTGCCCAGTAGCTATTTTGGCTTGGTCAAGCGGATGGTGAATGCCTGTCCATGGCTTGAAATCGTCAAGAAGTCCGTCTGCATCGAGGGTGCACGCAGGGCCTTGGCCCGTGCGAAGGTGCACTGGGGGAAGATGGACGCTGAGAAGCTGGTGATAGAGGGGCCGCCGAAGGGCAAGGAGCATCGCCACCCCGAACAGTATTATGAAAATGTCATGAAGGGTGCCCGCCTAGTGGCGGATGAATGTACCAAGGACATACTATTTGAATGAATGTACTCATGTCGTCCTATGTTATGAAAACTAGTTCATTTGCGCTATGTAGCGCTTGTTAATTTAAAATATTACCTTCTATGCGGCCGTTCAAAAAATCTTGAGAGTTGGCCAGTCCTCGGCTTCCGCCCCCATTTAACTAGTACTAGGGTGTTCGGGATAAATATGAACACTCTTTGTCCAAGTTTTTGGTCCTTTTAAGGAGGTGTTCTGCGCCACGAACGAGGCAATTGGACTATACGGCTTGATCACCCTCACTTAGCCATAGAAGTCTACAATTTTAAATTTTGGCGAAGCCCTAGTATCCGGAAAGCCGGGCTCGGGGCGCTATACATGCCTAAATCGGACGAGGCCGATTCCTCGCCTAAAGCAGAAGAAATCTTTAAGGATTTGAGACCTCTCGAACAGCGACCAGCTCTCGCCTTATCATGATATTCAGTTTTTGGCTTCCTCTGCTGAGGCGCTCATCCGGAAGAACCGGGACACAATCGCAGTAGTTCTCCATGCGCTACCTTAGCCGGTATAGCGCAATGTAAGGTACCAAAACAAGGGAGCCCGGCAAACCCAACTATTGACCCAAGACATGATTCGGAGCTGATGCATATACTTCTATAAGTTCGGGGTGCCGCACTGTCAAAGGTGTTCAGACTTGTCTTGCCAGGTTATGGGGTACTGAAGCCCCCTAGCAAACTGGTCGTGGCGAAATGCACGGGTATAATGAATAAGCAGTAAAGAAAAAGGGGCAAATAAACTTAATAGCAAGCTGACACTGTATATTATTTTCCCTTGTTATTCAAATGATGTGTCAAAGCATACATGTACAAGTACTGCGATAAGCAGGATAGGACTGTTTGACACATCCTGACCAGGAGCGGGCTATATGCGGGTATGTAAAAATAGGTATAACGATTGTTATCAGAGACCACCTGAGGATTCCCTCGTACGCCAAAGCTTCTTGTCCTCCTGGTGTGTCCGTCCCGCTATGTGTCCGATAGCTAGTCTCTTGGAAGAGCCTACTGAAGATAGGGACCTGAAAGAAAAGGGAGTGCAAAAATGCGCGTGTCCTGGGGCGGTCGAACCGCATTGAGGACCGCTTCATGGTCGTGCCTCCGCCTATGCCCATGGTATTTTAAGTGCGTAGTTATGTATGTGTGGCACGAATGTCGCCGCTTGGCTGGGACTAGGGCGGAGGCCGAATTGATAGTCGAGCTCTGGTCGTGCCGGACAATCCTGTAGTGGAGTACCCCGGACTCGCTTGGTGGTATCCGGGTTCTTTATCGCCGAATTGGCTGTTTGCCTAAGAAGGTTGTTTGCACTTTCGCTGCTAGGGCCGCAGTGTGCTCCTCCATACGAAGCGAGCGCTCTGTGTTTCCATTAACTATAATAACCCCGCGAGGTCCCGGCATTTTGAGCTTGAGGTATGCATAATTTGGTACCGCATTGAATTTGGCAAATGCGGTTCATCCGAGGAGTGCATCATAGCCGCTACGGAAGGGGACGATGTCGAATATTAACTCCTCGCTCCGGAAATTGTCCGGTGATCCGAAGACCACTTCTTGTGTGATTGAGCCTGTACAACAGGCCTCTACACCGGGTATGACACCCTTGAAAGTGGTTTTTGTGGGCTTGATCCTTGAGGGGTCAATGCCAGTTTGGCGCACTGTGTCCTGATAGAGCAGGTTCAGGCTGCTGCCGCCGTCCATAAGGACTCGTGTGAGATGGGATCCGTCAATGATGGGGTTAAGGACCAATGCGGCCAAACTGCCATGACGGATACTGGTAGGATGGTCCCAGCGGTCGAAAGTGATCGGACAAGAGGACCACGGGTTAAATTTTGGGGTGACTGGCTCCATCGCATAGACGTCCCTTAGTGCACGCTTCCGTTCCCGCTTGGGGATATGGGTTGCATATATCATATTCACTATTTTCAGCTGGGGAGGGAATTTCTTCTGTCCTCCCATGTTCGGCGGTCGGGGCTCCTCGTCGTCATTGCTATGCAGCCCCTTTTCCTTGTTCTCGGCATTCAACTTGTCGGCCTGCTTAAACACCCAACATTCCCTGTTGGCGTGGTTGGCTGGTTTATCAGGGGTGCCGTGAATTTGACATGAGCAATCGAGTATGCGGTCCAAACTGGACGAGCCCGGACTGTTTCTCTTGAATGGCTTTTTCCGCTGTCCGGATTTAAAGCCTCTGAATCCGGCATTGACAGTCATGTCTTCGGCATTGTCGCCATTATTGCGATGTTTGTGTCTATTCCATCGCGGCTTGCCGGTGCTATCCCTGGCGTCTGAATCGCCTGATTTTTTGGGTGTGACGTTGCTGCGAGCCAGCCAGCTGTCCTCGCCGGTGCAGAAGCGGGTCATGAGTGTCGTGAGGGCTGCCACAGACTTTGGCTTCTCTTGGCCAAGGTGTCGGGCGAGCCATTCATCTCGGGTGTTATGCTTGAAGGCTGCTAAGGCTTCGGCATCCGGACAGTCGGCAATTTGGTTCTTTTTAGTTAGGAACCAGGTCCAGAATTTCCTTGCTGACTCTCCGGGCTGTTAGGTTATGTGACTTAAGTCATCAACATCTGGTGGTCGCACGTAAGTGCCTTGGAAGTTATCGAGGAATGCGTCTTCTAGATCCTCCCAACTACCAATGGAGCTTGCTGGCAGGCTATTAAGCCAATGCCTAGCCGGTCCTTTGAGCTTAGGTGCTAGGTACTTTATGGCATGTAAGTTATCACCGCGGGCCATGTGGATGTGGAGAAGAAAGTCTTTGATCCATACTGTAGGGTCTGTTGTGCTGTTGTATGATTCAATATTTACGGGTTTAAACCCTTCTGGGAATTCATGATCCATAACTTCATCGGTGAAGCATAGGGGGTGTGTGGCGCCTCTATGTCGGGCTACATCCCGACGTAGTTCAAATGGGTCCGGTGTATTGTATTTGGCCCGGTCGGACTTTAGATTATTGTATCTGGCGTGACGGTCATCATCACGTCTTGTGGCTTGCCCCCGTGATCCGTAGATCGATTTTGACTGTCCTGCTTTGTTTTCCAATACTTCTCGCAGGTCCTTCGTGTAGCCCTGGGCCTTGGTGTTATCGTTTGATTGGCGGCGGGGTGCGGTCTGGACTTCGGGCTAGTACGCTGTTTTGTCGCGACCGCGGGGTGGCCGGTCAGCCGCATCATGCGCTGGTAGTGTGGGATTTAAAGCCTCCTCCTCGAGTTGAGTCTGCGCTTTGGGTAGCTTTTGCTAGGGCACTGGAGTCCGTATTCCTCGGTAGGCAGGACATCAGTCCATCTGTCAGTTAACAAATCTTGATCAGCTTGAGGCTGTTGCTACTTTTTCTTCAGGCTTTTTACAGTGGCTATAAGCCGGTGTTTGAAGCACCCCTGCTCGACGGGACCCTCCATCACGATGAATTCTTTGTTGCCAAGGCTCACTTTGTCTTCGGAGAGAGGCATGTAATTATCATCCTTTGAGTCTCGATCAGTTGCCTGTTCTTTAGGGCTAGCTTGCCCATCCTCCTGCTCGGCCTGGTCGAAGCCTGGCTGGGCAGGATTGTATTCGACTTTGGCACCATATGAATTGTTATCTCCTGTGCCAGTATTGCTATTTTTGCTATGGCGGGGCTTGGAGCGGCACCGATGACGCCGATGTCTAGATTGCTTCCCCAAGGGGTTATCTTCCGTTTCCTCATCGCCATTGTTTTCTTTAGGGCTGTCCACCATATAAATATCATATGATGAGGTGGCAGTCCAGCGCCCTATAGGCGGTGGTTCCCGTTCTTCTCCTGCATCATCGTCCATACTGTCAATGTCTTCGGAGTCCAAGTCAAGCACGTCGGTTAAATCATCGAGAGTGGCTATAAAGTGGGTGGTGGGTGGGGGACAAATTTCTTCGTCGTCCACTCCCCACTCGAGCCAAACATAGTTCGGCCAAGAGTCTCCTGACAAGGACAGATACCTTAATGAGTTCAGCACATCACCCAAGGGTGAGTGGTGAAAAATATCCGCGACAGTGAACTCCATGACCGGTGCCCAATCTAATTCGATAGGCACGGACGCACGCGGTTAGGATCCTGCAGCCGGAGATGAGTCCGGGGGTCCGATAACGCCACTCTCATAGGAGGTGGGATCTGTATTCGGTTCTGACGCTGATGAGTGTGCGGCCTCTGTGGCGGGGTCCATCCACCCGTCCCCGGAAGGCATGATCTTCTCCGGATTGATTTCCGGCGCCAACGCGGGTGCGATCTCCCAAATATTATCCGACGACAGATCAAAGTCATGTCCGTCATGACTGGTCGGTGCACCTGACATGGGCTCGAATCCGTCGAAGATCAAGTCTCCACGGATGTCGGCACTATAGTTTCAGCTTCCAAACCTAACCTGATGGCCAGGGGTGTAGCTGTCGATCTGCTCCAGATGGCCAAGCGAGTTGGCCCGCAGTACGAAGCCGCCGAATACGAAGATCTGTCCGGGAAGGAAAACCTCCCCTTGGACCGTATCATTGAAGATGATCGAGGGAGCCATCGAGCCTTATCGCGACGACACAGTGGAACTCTCAATGAAAGCACCAATGTCGGTGTCAAAACCGGCGGATCTCGGGTAGGGGGTCCCGAACTGTGCATCTAAGGCTAACGGTAATAGGAGGCAGGGGATACGATGTTTTACCCAGGTTCGGGCCCTCTCGATGGAGGTAATACCCTACTTCCTGCTTGATTGACCTTGATGATATGAGTATTACAAGAGTTGATCTACCACGATATCGCAGAGGCTAAACCCTAAAAGCTAGCCTATGATTATGATTGTTCTTGTCCTATGGGCTAAACCCTTTGGTTTAAATAGACACCGGAGGGGGCTAGGGTTACATAGAGTTGGTTACAGAGAAGGAAATCTACACTTCAGAATTTCCAAGCTTGCCTTCCACACAAAGGAGAGTCCCATCCGAACGCGGGACGAAGTCTTCAATATTGTATCTTCATAGTCCAACAGCCCGACCAAAGTATATAGTCCGGCTATCCAAGGACCCCTTAATCCAGGACTCCCTCAGCCTCCTCCCCCAAGGTCGCAGACAACACCGAGGTGTTTTCTTGAAGGATCCCCGGCTAGGGAGAGGATCAGGAGGCCGTCCCGGTGGTGCCAGAGGGTGAAGCCCGGGCTTTCGAACACGTGGGAGAGCAAACCCCCATGGACACCGATGATGGGGGCCGTATCCCATTTGGCCCCCAGCCGCATACAGCTCCAGAGACCCAAGCGGCTCTGGATTTAGACAGGCCGCCTCTTCCGCAGGAGGGAGGCGAGCCAACTCCACCGGTGACCTCTGTCCATCCAGAGGCATCAGATAGATTACTGGAAGCGCTGCAAGGCGTTTCCATTGTGGAAGGACACCGTACTCTTATGAGTGTGGTGATTGAGAAGGTCCAGTCCGCCAAAAGAGGACTGGCTGAGGCCCGCACTAGCCTTCTAACAGGCTTTGAGGTAGATAATGTAATTGTAGGAAGAGTATCACAGTGTAGACAGTAGCCCTTGATGCTCTATTCGGTGTTCGGAAAGAAAAGCCGAACAGAGGATCAAAATAATTTTCGCAGGAGTCAAACATAAAGTGTCTATGTGAATAAGCAGGCGTCGCTGCTGGCTGCGACTGCTCACAATGCAGAGGTCTCCGGACTGAAGCAGAACCTGGAGCGGGCCAAGGAGGAGCTCGGCCTCGTGAAGAAGTAGCTGGAGGACAGCCAAGTTACGTAGTAACCTGCGTGTATATTTGGGAAGGATGAATGGTTCAGGCTGACTAAAATGTCATGAACTTTATTAGGGGCCACGACCGAAGTAGCAGCCCTCAAGAAGGCATTGGCCGAGGCCGAGGACAAAGCGGCCAAGGAACACAACGCGCGCGAGAAGCAGGAGGCCCGTGTCAACTAGGTCCAGCAAGAGCTCCAGGACGCCGTCAAGAAGTACGAGTCCTTGGAGCGTGATTCGAAGACTCAAGAGTCTGAACTTGCCAAGGCCCGCCAGAGCGCGCAAGATGCCCGAGCCGAAGCCCAGAGCACCCTCCAGGAAATCCAGACAGCCAAAAAGATTATAGCAGGTAAGGCCTTCATAAAGCAGAGCAAGTATGTGAAGGAAACATTCCTTTTACTTACCCGAATTTGGAGCTCTCCAGGAGCATTTGCGGATCTGCTGTGCAGCATATCAGATGCTGCAGAGTTCTATCGAGCCGAAGAAGGGAGCTCTACGGAGAGGCTGTTCTGGTCTCAATACCTTGGACCAGAACATCTGGTGTCCTTTAGCGACCAGCTGAAATAGCTAGTCGAGCTGCAAAAGGCAGCCAAACTAGCCATGAAGGACCTAATAGTCCGACTTTGGCCTGCCGAGCTCATGCCCAGCAGCTACTTCATACTCGTGAAGCGGCTTGTGAGTGGCTACCCACGGCTTCAAGCCATCAAGCGGTCGGTCTGCATCGAGGGTGCGTGGATGGCCTTTGCCCGCGCGAGGATGCATTGGGTGAAGATGGACGCCGCGAAGCTGGTGACCGGGGGGCCGCCCAAAGTCAAGGAGCACCGCCGACCTGAGCTATATTTCGATAGTGTCCTGGAGGGATCCCACCTTGCGGCGGAGCAATGTGCCAAGGATATCATATTCCCATGAATACATTCATGTTATCCTGTCCTGTAATATGAAACAAGATCTTTATGTAATATAATGCTTGTTTGTATTAAAATTTTACCTCATGTGCATCCGTTTATGAAATCTGAGAGTTGGCCAGTCGTCGTCTTGTGCCCCCATGTAGATAGTACGGGGGTGTTCGGGAAAAATATAAACACTCTTTACTCCAAAGTTTGGTCCTTCAAGGAGGTGTTTAACACAACGAACAAGGCAATCGAGCTATACGGCTTTATCACCCTCACTTAGCCATAGGAGTTTGACATTGAAGATTTTGGCGCAACCCCTTGTGTTCGGAAGGCCGAACTTGGGGATCTATACGCGCCTAATCGGATAAAAACCGATTCTTCGCATAAAGCGGAAAAAACCTCTAAGGATTTGAAAACCTCTCGAATAGTTGACCAACTCTTGCCGCATCATGACAGTCAGTTTTTGGCTTTCTCTACTAAGGTGATCGTCTGGAAGAACCACGACACAATCGCAGTAGTTCTCCCTTTACTACCCTAGCTGATATAGCGGAACGTAAGGTAGTAAGCACAGCAGCCGAGATGTCACACCCTGATTTTCATGCCACAACACTTAAGCTAATAAATTATGAAAAAATGTGGTTTGACAAAAACTTTTGAGTGTTTTGGACCTTGCCTTGATTGGATTTTGTGTGTTGTTTGCAAGTGCTCTAAAAATCAAATAAATCCTCCAACTCCTATACTTCATCTCCTTGCTTCAAACTCTTGAACCAATGATCATGCCATGTGTATAGGACATAAACATGATTTCTTACAAAAATAATTTGGCCAAATAGTATTTTAAAAAATTAGTTTTCCAAAAAACCTTGAATTGAGGTTTGCACTGCAAGTACCTAATTAAAGGCAGTAAAAATCTTTCCAAAAATATATTTGACTCCTATTATATATAGGATACCCAAAAACCACAAAAATATAATTGTAAAAGTTATTTTACTATTTTATCTAAAGGCTTTTTCTTTAGGCCAGAAATGGTCTTTAATAGGTTAAAATGAATTAAAAGCTTCAAAAATATTTGTGAAAATTTAGGGAAACTCAGTGGACATATATTGTCCATATATAAGAGTTTCAACACATGGTCATGTTCAAAATATTGGTCAAACCCCTCACAAACCCTTTTTGGATATTTCAAGCTTTTGAAATATTTACAAAGGTAATATTCTCTAAAAATTCCAAGAAAATTCTAGCATGTCACATATGACACATTGGATGATCTTGTCAAGCCTCATGTCTTGGAGAACAGCATAACATCAGCAAATCTCTTAAAAACCATTTCTGTCCATTTTGAAGTTTGAGCAACTCTACATTGCCAAACATGTCCAAATGTTCTCAAACTTGGTGCACATGCTCCAATGGTCTAATGATGCATCTAGACCAAATGGCACAAGTTGGGGAAAAGGATATCTTGATCAAAGTGCCATAAAACCCTCTCTGACCAGAATCGAACAACTTTACATTGTCAACTTTCTTATTTTGCTCTCAACTTTTGTGAGCATGTTCACATGACAAAATGAGGCCACTACGCCAAGTGATTCATCAAGGGGAAGTGATTTTATCAACTATATCTACACAAGTTCATTTCTGCTAATTTTTAGGGTTTACAAAAGTTGCATTAGCAACTTTGCCCAAATAAGCTCCAAATTGGTGGAAGGCCCTAATTATATGTGTCATTTCACCCTATGAATTCTCATGGCAGATGGAAATCATCTACTTGCCCAAACCATTATCAAACACCTTCTGACACTTTACGAAAATGGCATTTTTGACCTCTTCCACTAATCTCCATGGGCTCAACTTTGAACCACAGCTGCTCCTGACCATGTCCTACCTCCAGTAACTCTCCCCTGGCCATTGCTCAATGATTAAGGGGTGAAACACCCCCATTTACTTCCCTGGACAGCAACTTATCTCTCTCCCTCAACTTCCCTCCTCACTCCAGTGGCTCCCCAGGGCATCCAAGGCCATGTCCCACTTCTTTACTTTCCCCTAGAGCTACCAGACACCTTTGGCCGTGACCACAGAGCATAGAAAATGTCCATGCCGGCCATTTGGGCACTCTAGAGCGTGCTACAGTGCGCTCCCGCACTGTAGCCGCACCCTTCCAACTGCCTCCGGCCACCGCGGGCCTCCCCAGCACGCTCGACGATGCGCCTCGACGTCTGCGACGCCACGCCTCTGTCCCCCTCCTCCCTCTCCCTCCTCTCGTCCCAGTTTGCATGCGCGCCGGCCGCCTGAGCGCACCAGTGAGCGCGCTCACACGCGCGGTGCCCTGGCCCCCTTGCTTTCCCTCTCTTCTCTCCCCTCGCCCTAGACCAACCCCACGAGCACCCCAGACACGCCCACACGCGCCCCCATGGCCTCCAGCAATGGCTAGAAGCTCGCGGACGCACGAGCCACGGTGCACCTCGCCCCCCTTTTATTTAAGCCACCTCGACCCCTCTTTGGCTTCCGATGGCTCTCTCTCCCTCCTGCGCGTCATCCCGACCAGCTCACTCCTCTCCCCACACCCTCCATAGCCCTCCATGGACGGAGATCCGCCGCCGGCCTCCACCTAAATTCAGTCGAACCCGAGCTCTTCCCCCTCTCCTCTCTCCACCAGCAGGCTCCCCTGAGCAAGGCAGAGCTCACACGCTCTTTCCCTCGTCCGAGGGCGCACCGTAGCACCGTGCCCAATCTCGCCCGATGCCACCGTCCGCCGGCGTCCAAGCCGCCGTTGCCTCGACCATCCCCGGTAGTCGTGTCATACATGAATGGATGCGGTGTTCGGCGCCGAGCTCATCCATAGCAAGGGCGTCGCCAGAGGTGCTCCGTAGCGCCGGCAGTCGCCGTCGGGGCTCTCTGCTCCCTCAGCCAGGCAAGGGCATGGGAGGAAGACTAAGACGAAGGCCCTGCAGGCGGGCCCCGCTCGTCAATGGCCCAGCCACCGGGCCATGCTGGCAAGTGGAGGCGGGTTCGACGTCTCTCGCGTCCCCGCGGTGAAGGCGCACTCCGTGTGGGCGCCTTCGACGTCGCCTCTATCACCCCGTGCGGCCATGCAGCTGGGCCGGCCCACGGTCTATCTGTCGCCTTGTGCGCAGGATAAGGTTAAAGCCTTATTTCCTTTTTCTTTTTGATGTCAACTTCAAAAATCCATAAATAATTCAACAGAGCTCCAAATCCAATGATTCAAATTTCTAGTAGTTTCTAAATTCATGCCCTATCTCTTGGTGCTATTTGCACATTTTTCCAGAAGTATCTCTTACACAAATATTTATCAAATCCCATTTTTCCATTTCTGTCATAAACTTTAGAAATCACAGAGAGCTCAAAATTGATCCAAATGCCATGATTCAAAATTCTTGACACTTATTTGTTCATCAATTATTTTTTCAACATTTTTCCTAATACTTTATGTGCCACACAAAATAATGAGCCATTTCTTCATATTAGTCAACTTTGCCAATTCATAGGAAATTCATTTGAACTCCAAATCCAGTGAAACCAACTCCTAGATGCTTCTAAAATTATTCCTTGTTAAATGGATGCCTTTGATCATTTTTCAAATAGTTCTTATGTACACTTCTTGCAAATCCATAAACCCCTTGATTCCATCAAATCGAAATGTTTATAAATATCCATTGATCCACTTCCAATGAAATCACCTTGGTCATTCCTCATATGACCAGAGGTATCCTAGAAAAGTCCAACTCACATTGTTTAGAGCACTTTTATTTTTTCCTTGTCGTGTTGCTTATTATGGTTGTTTTCGATGATAGTTGACGAAGTAGACGAAATGCTCGGAGTTGGACCAGAGATATTTGAAGACCTCAAAGACTTTGTTAAAACAGGCAAGCAGCCCTTTGACCATGTCTGTGAAAACCTTTGTTATGCATGTCATATATCACTTTATTATTATTACATCGGAATCGTGAAGAGATGGTAAACCATGTTGGTTGGTTGCCTCTGTTACTTCCTCGTTGATACTTGCAGTGTGCATGACCCTACCTTCCTATGAGGGTTATGCCGGTGGGAGTAGATAGGATGCTAAAGTAGATGCTACGCAAAAAGGGACGGGTATATGCATGGTGAAGGAGACAAAGTATTTTCAAAAGACTTTTCGAAAACCCCGTCGGGTGCCACTTATGCCCGAGGGAGATGATGAGATGGGTAACCAATTGATGACGAAGTGGTGTACCGAGGCAAGTGTGTGTTGTTTTCGAAAACGGATTAGATTTAAGATTTGTCGACTGTCCCAACCTTGCATGCGCAACCACTCTACCCTTGTATGGTAAAGGGCATTATTAATTACCTAGGCTGATACTAGCTTGGAGACGACATTACTAGTGATGGGGGAGAGTTGGTGCTCTCTCTCGGGACGGGGTCGTGCTAGGTAGGGCGGCCATGACTGGTTTTACAGGGCACCGGACACACCATTGTGTCCCCTCTCGGATGTTACGATCTCGAGTGTGTCTCGTATGATGTACATCGTGAGGATACGGAACAACGAGTGGACTCCTTGTTAGTGTTGTCTAGGGAAAGATAGTGATCGGGTGCTTACCCCGGGTGCTTGAGGTACTGCGGGTCGTGGATGACACGGAAGTTCCCCGGATCTTGTGGGTAAAGTGTGCAACCTCTGCAGAATGTAAAACTATTCGAATAGCCGCGTCCACGGTCAAGGATAGTTGGGCAGTGCTGCTTAAACTACATCCAGAGTTTCACAACCGTGTGTGTGAGTTGATAAAACTACTTGGGTCAAGTCAAAGGACTTGACATGATTGAGTTGGGTTGGTGCCCACTCTATTTATGTTGGTATCTGGAACCTGTCCTCATGGTTACTTGAATTCTCCAGATGCATGTATTACAAGTTGTTGAACATGTCATTGCACTCAAAACTAGCTTTCTGCAAAAATTTACCTGTGTCATGCATTGTTGTATCTTGAACCAAAACATGGGGTATGGATGTAAGACTCTTGTTATTCCGCTTCTGTGTGTTCAGTGAGCATTGATCTCTGGGATCACTGTACACGTGCATTTGGTGATCTCGACTTATGAGTCGGGGTCCCCACACGGGCAACCCAACTATTGACCAAAGACATGATTCTAAGTCCATGCATATAATGCTATAAGTTCGGGGTGCCAAACTGCGCTGTAAAAGTGTTCGGACTTTAGTGCCGTATTGCGGGGCGCGATAAAGCCCCTGGCGAAGTAATGCGTACCAGATTGTATGGGTGCAATTGATAAAAAAAATACAAAGACATGGAAAACATCAAGTGATAAGCTGACGCTCCAAATTATTTTCCATTGTAATTTGATTAATACGTCGAGGCGTACTTGTACAAGTAATGCAATAAGGAAGTAGGGCTATTTGATATGCCATGACCAAGAGCGAGCTGCGTGGGGGTATGTAAAATAGGTATAGCGATCTTTTGCGGAGACCACCTGGGAATTCCCTTGTACGTCAAAGCTCCTTGCCTCCTTGGTGTATCCGTCCCGTGATGGGTCCGATGATCAGGTTATTAGAAAAGCCTCAAGAAGAGAAAAACCTGAAAGAGATAGAAAAAATAGTGAAAGTGTGCGGATCCAGGGGCAGTTGAGCCGTATTGTTGACCACGGTCTAGCCATGCCTCCGTCCATGAACATGGTATTGTAAGTGCGTAGTTATGTACGCGCCGCACAAATGACACCACTTGATCGGGACTGGGACGGAGGCCAGATTGCTAGTCAAGATCTTGACAAGTTGGACCGTCTTGCCGCGGAGTAATTCGGACTCGCTTGACGGTGTCCGGGGGCTTTACTGCCGAATTGAGGTTCTGCCTAAAAATGCTATTCTGTACTTCTGCTGCAAGGGCTGCGGTGTGCTCCTCAGTATGGAGGGAGCGCTCCGTATTGCCGTTGACCGTTATTACACCGCGTGGTCCGGGCATCTTGAGCTTGAGGTAGGCATAGTGCGGCACCGCATTGAATCGAGCGAATGCGGTTCGTCCGAGCAGTGCATGATAGCTACTGCAGAAGGGGACGATATCGAAGATTAATTGTTCGCTTCGTAAATTATCCGGGGATTCGAAGACCACTTCCAGTGTGATTGAGCCCATACAACAGGCCTCTACATCTGGTCTGACACCTTTAAAGGTTGTTTTTGTGGGCTTGATGCTTGAGGGATCGATACCCATTTTGCGCACTGTGTCCTGATAGAGCAGGTTCAGGCTGCTGCCCCCATCCATGAGGACTCACGTGAGATGGAATCCATCAATTATTGGGTCACAGATCAGTGCGGCTGAACCTCCATGACAGATACTGGTCGGATGGTCCATGCGATCGAAGGTGATCGGATAAGAGGACCATGGGATGAACTTTGGGGCGACTGGCTCCATCGCATAGACGTCCCTGAGTGCATGCTTGCGCTCCCTCTTGGGGATATGGGTGGCGTATATCATATTCACCGTCTTTACTTGGGGGGGGGGATTTATTTTATCCCCCTTTGTCCGATGGTCGGGGTTCATCATCATCATCATCGCTTTTTGACCCTTTCTCCTTGTTCTCGGCATTTAACTTGTCGGCCTGTTTGAAAACCCAACATCTCTATTGGAATGATTGGATGGTTTATCAGGAGTGCCATGGATTTGGCATGGTCGGTCTAGTATGGGGTCCAGACCGGACGGGCCCGGGTTGTTTCTTTTAAATGGATTCTTCCGCTGATCGGACTTAGGGCCACTAAATCCAGCGTTGATTGCCATGTCTTCGGTGTTGTCCCTGTTATTTCGACGCTTGTGTCTATTGCATCAGGGCTTGCCATTGCTATTTCTAGCTTCAGAGGTGCCAGGTTCACTTGTATTGTTGTTGCTACGAGCTAGCCAGCTATCTTCGGCCGCACAGAAGCGGGTCATGAGTGTCGTGAGGGCTGACATGGACTTCAGTTTTTCCTGGCCAAGGTGTCTGGCCGGCCATTCGTCGCGGATGCTGTGCTTAAAGGCCGCTAGGGCTTCGACGTTCGGAGAGTCGACGATCTGGTTCTTTTTGGTTAGGAACCAAGTCTAGAATTTCCTAGCTGACATTCCGGGCTGTTGGATTATATGACTTAGGTCATCGGCGTCCGGGGGTCGGACATATGTGCCTTGGAAGTTGTCGAGGAAGGCACCCTCCAATTCCTCGCAGCTGCCAATGGAGTTTTCTAGCAGATTGTTTAATCAGTATTTAGCTGGTCCCTTGAGTTTGAGCGGGAGGTATTTGATTGCGTGAAGATCATCGCCACAGGCCATATGAATGTGGAGAAGAAAATCCTCCATCCACATCGCGGGGTCTGTTGTGCCATTGTATGATTCGATGTTTACGAGTTTAAACCCTTGTGGGAAATCATGTCCCATTACTTCATCAGTGAAGCAAAGGGGGTGTGCGGCACCTCTATATCGGGCCAAGTCATGACGTAGCTCGGATGAAGCTCGTTTGCGGTTTTCGGCCCAGACGTGGTTATGTTTGTCACATTCAGCCAGCTGGCTGTCGCCGTGCGTCGGGGCACGCCCCTGTGATCCATAGATTGATCTCGTCTGGCCCGCTCTCTTTTCCAAATCGCGTCGCAAATCATGTGTATATCCCTGAGCTATTGTATCTCTGTTTGTTCGGCAAGGTAGCGCGGGCTGGTGTTCGGCTTGAAGTGCCTCTTTATCCCGTCCATGTAGTGGTCGGTCAGCCGTCTTGTACCTTGGTAGGACGAGCTCCAGCACCTCGTCATCGAACCGTGGTAACACTTTGTGCTTCGGGTAACTTTTGGTTGGGCGCTCAAGGCCATATTCCTCGGCTGCCAGGGCATCAGTCCATCTTTCATTCAGCAGATCTTGAGCACCTTGAAGTTGTTGCTGCTTCTTGTTCAGGCTTCTTGTGGTGGCAATTAGCTGACACTTAAAGTGTTCCTGTTCGGCAGGCTCTTCAGGCCCGATGAAATCTTCATCACTGAGGCTAACCTCGTCCTCTGAAAGCGGAAGGCAGTTGCTATTCTCCGAGTCTTCGTTCGTGGCCTGTTCGCTAGGCTGACTCGCCTATCATCCCATTCCTCCTGTTCGGAGGTCGCTCAACGGGGTGTTCATTATTTTCGGCACCGTCTGGAGTGTTATCCTCTTCTGGGACGGTATTGCTGTTTTTACTACGGCGTGGCTTAGAGCAGCGCCGTTGACGTCGGCACTTCGTCTGTGCTTCAGGAGATTTATCCTCGATGGGATTCGCTCCATCGCTGTTATTTTCTTTGGGTGTATCCACCATGTATATGTCGTACGAGGAGGTGGTTGTCCAATGCCCTGTAGGCAGTGGTTCCTGATCCTCTCCGGCATCATCGTCCATACCGTCGAGATCTTCGGAGTCGTAGTCAAGCATGTCGGTTAAGTCGTCGATAGTGGCTATAAAGTAGGTGGTGGGTGGGGAACGAATTTGTTCATCATCCACTTCCCATTCAAGCCGGACATAGTTCGGCCTGGAATCCCCTGACAAGGAGAAGGATTTCAATGAGTCTAACACATCGCCAAAAGGCGAGTGTCGGAAGATATCCGCGGAGCTAAACTCCAAGACCGGCGCCCAATGAGGTTTGATGGACGCGGATACACGCGGTCCGGAGCCGGTGGCCGAAGACGAGTCTAGGGTTCCGGTAACATAAGCCCAGTCCAATGTTGGGTCTGTGTGTGGCTCAAGGGCCGCAGAGTCTGCGGCCTCCGCAGCAGGGTTAAGCTTCCCATCCTCGGGCGATGCAGTCTGCTCTAGCTCTAAGGCCAAGGCGGTCACAGGTGCTATGTCCTACGTGTGGCCCGATGAAAGATCTAGGTCATGTTCATCATGGTGGCCGGGGACACCCATCACGGGCTCGAATCCGTCAAAGATCAAGTCTCCACGGATATCGTCCACAACATTCAGGCTTCCGAATCTGACCTGATGGCCTCCTGCCTGCATCTAGAGTATTAAGTTCATGAAGAACAGAGTAACGCATTAAGAAAGATGACAGGATGTAGAAGGATAAACTCAAGCAATATGATATAAACCCCATCTTTTTATCCTCGATGGCAACAATACAATACGTGCCTTGCTACCCCTGTTGTCACTGGGAAATGACACCGCAAGATTGTACCCAAAGCTAAGCACTTCTCCCATGGCAAGAAAAATCAATCTAGTACGCCAAACCAAACTGATAATTCAAAGAGACTTGCAAAGATAACTCAATCATACATAAAATAATTCAGAGGGGATTCAAATATTTCCCACAGATAAACTTGATCATAAACCCACAATTCATCGGATCTCGACAAACACACCACAAAAAGAGTTTACATCAAATAGTTCTCCACAAGAGAGGGGGAGAACATTGTATTGAGATCCAAAAAGAGAGAAGAAGCCATCTAGCTAATAACTATGGACCCGAAGGTCTGTGGTAAACTACTCAACTCATCGGAGGGGCTATGGTGTTGATGTCGAAGCACTCCATGGTCGATTGCCCCTCCGGTGGAGCGTCGGCGAAGGCTCCAAGATGGGATCTCGCGGATACAGAAGGTTATGGTGGTGGAAATTGTGTTTCGTTGGCTCCCTGGATGTTTTTGGGCTACGTAGGTATATATAGGAGGAAAAAGTATGTCGGTGGCTGCCCGAGGGGGCCACAAGACAGGGGGGCGCGCCTAGAGGGGGTGGGCGTGCCCTCCTATCTCGTGGCCCCCTCGGCTGCTTCTGGGCTTGCACTCCAAGTATTCTGGATCACGTTCATTCCAAAAATCACGCTCCTGAAGGTTTCATTCCGTTTGGACTACGTTTGATATTCCTTTTCTTCAAAATACTGAAATGGGCAAAAAAACAACAATACAGGCTGGGCCTCGGTTAGTAGGTTAGTCCCAAAAAAGATATAAATGTGTAAAATAAAGCCCATAAACATCCAAAAGGGGTAATATAATAGCATGGAACAATCAAAAATTATAGATACGTTGGAGACATATCAAGCATCCCCAAGCTTAATTCCTGCTCATCCTCGAGTAGGTAAATGATAAAAACAGAATTTTTTATGTGGAATGCTACCTAGCATAATTCTCAATGTAATTTTCTTTATTGTGGCATGAATGTTCAGATCCAAATGATTCAAGATAAAAGCTTATAAAACATAAAAATAAGAATGCTTCGAAGCATACTAACAAATAATCATGTCCTATCAAAATAACATAGCCAAAGAAAGATTATCCCTACAAAAATCATATAATAAGGCCATGCTTCATTTTCATTACACAAAATACTCCCATCTTGAACAACCCCAATGACGAGCCGAGCAATTGGTTCATACTTTTTAACGCACTTCAGCTTTTTCAACTCTTATGCAATACATGAGCGGAAGCCATGGACATAGCACTATGGTGGTATAAGGTGGTGGTTGTGCGGACAAAAAGAGGGAGAAAATAGTCTCACATCAACTAGGCGTATCAAAGGGCTATGGAGATGCCCATCAATAGATATCAATGTGAGTGAGTAGGGATTGCCATGCAACGGATGCACTAGGGCTATAAATATATGAAATCTCAACAAAAGAAACTAAGTGGGTGTGCATCCAACTTGCTTGCTCACGAAGACCTAGGGCCTTTTGAGGAAGCCCATCATTGGAATATACAAGCCAAGTTCTATAATGAAAAATTCCCACTTAGTATATGAAAGTGACAACATAGGAGACTCTCTATCATGAAGATCATGGTGCTACTTTGAAGCACAAGTGTGGAAAAAGAGATAGTAGCATTGTCCCTTCTCTCTTTTTCTCTCATTTTTTCTTTCTCCTTTTTTTCTTTTTTTTCTTTTTCTCTTTTTTTTCTTTGGCCTCCTTTTTTTTCTTTTTGGCCTTTCACTTCTTTTCTCTTTTTTTTCTTTTTGTAAAGTCCGAAGTCTCATCCCGACTTGTGGGTGACTCATAGTCTTCATCATCCTTTCCTCACTGAGACAATGCTCTAATAATGAAGATCATCACACTTTTATTGATTTACAACTCAAGAATTACAACTCAAAGCTAGAACAAGATATGACTCCATATGAATGCCTCCGACGGTGTACCGGGATATGTAATGAATCAAGAGCGACATGTATGAAAATTATGAAGGTGGCCTTGCCACAAATACGATGTCAACTACATGATCATGCAAAGAGCAATATGACAATGATGAAGTGTGTCATAATAAACGGAACGGTGGAAAGGAAATATATCTCAGAATGCCTATGGAAATGCCATAATAGGTAGGTATGGTGGCTGTTTTGAGGAAGGTAAATAATGGGTGCATGATACCGGCGAAAGTTGGGCGGTATAATAGAAGCTAGCAAAGTGGAAGGATGAGTGTGCGTATATCCATGGACTCACATTAGTCATAAAGAACTCATATACTTATTGCAAAAGTCTACTTAGCCCTCGAAGCAAAGTACTACTACGCATGCCGCTAGAGGGATAGATTGGTAAGAAAAGGCATCACTCGTCCCCGACTGCCACTCATAAGGAAGACAATCAAAAGAGCACCTCATGCAACAAATTTGTCACACAACTTTTACCATACGTGCATGCTACGGGAGTTGCCAACTTCAACACAAGTATTTCTCAATTTCATAATTACCCACTAGCATGACCCTAACATTACTACCTTTATATCTCAAAACAATTATCAAACATCAAATTGATCATAGCATCCAATTCACTTCCTATGATAGTTTTTATTATACCCAACTTGGATGCTCATCATTCTAGGACCAAATTTGTAACCATAGAAAATACCATGCTGTTCTAAAAGACTCTCAAAATAATATAAGTGAAGAATGAGAGACTAGCAATTTGTTCAAAATTAAGCCACCGCCGTGCTCTAAAAGATATAAGTGAAGCACTAGAGCAAAAACTATCAAGCTCAAAAGATATAAGTGAAGCACATAAGAGTATTCTAGCAAATTCTAATCAAGTGGGATTCTCCCAAACGTTTTGTACAACAAGGATGATTGTGGTAAACTAAAAAGCAAACTAAAAAGCAAAGACTAATATAATAAACGATGCTCCAAGCAAAACACATATCATGTAGCGAATAAAAATATAGCTCCAAGTAAAGTTACCAATGAACGAAGACGAAAGAGGGGATGCCTTCCCGGGGCATCCCCAAGCTTAGGATTTTGGCTATTCTTGAATATCTTGGGGTGCCTTGGGCATCCCCAAGCTTAGGCTCTTGCCACTCCTTATTCCATAGTCCATCAAAGCTTTACCCAAAGCTTGATATCTTGACAACACAAAACTCAACAGGAAAACTTATAAGCTCCGTTAGTGAAAGAAGACAAAACCACCACATAAGGTACTATAATGAACTCATTATTTATTTATTTTGGTGTTAAACCTACTGTATTCCAACTTCTCTATGGTTTATAAACTATTTTACTAGCCATAGCTGCATCAAAATAAGCAAACAACACATGAAAAACAGAATCTGTCAAAAACAGAACAGTCTGTAGTAATCTGTAACTAACGCAAACTTATGGAACTCTAAACATCCTACCAAAATAGGAAGTCCTGCACAATTTGTCTATTGATCAACATAAAACTGAATCAACGCGAAATCACGTTTCTGTGATTTAACAAAACTAAATTCGTGCGTGCAAAGTTTCTGTTTTTCAGCAGAATCAAATCAACTATCATCATAGGTTATCCTATAGGTTCTACTTGGCACAAACACTAATTAAAAGATAAAACACATCTAAACAGAAGGTAGATGCAAAATTTATTACTAAACAGGAACAAAAGCAAAAAACACAAATAGAATTGGGTTGCCTCCCAACTAGCACTATCGTTTAACGCCCCTAGCTAGGCATAAAAGCGAAGTAGATCTAAGTAGTGCCATAATAATAAGATAGATCTTGAAAACTCATCTCATATTCTCTACGTTCAGCAGCAAGTTTTCTTTGAGGCAATCGAAAGTAATCAAAAGGGCTAAATTTAGTGGGACAAAAGTCCCCAAGATCAATCTCAGGAGGAATGGGTTCCTCCTTTGGCCCTTCATAATGCACAACTAATTCATCACTAAAAGCATTCTTTTGGCAAAATCTCGTAAGCCTATACTCAAGAGAGTATCCTAGCTCATTATTTCGAAGAGCTAAATCGTTATTAAGTTCGGAAATTCTATCAACCAAGACATTGGTAGGAACCTTTTTTCTAAGGTTTTCATTGAAAGCAACATAGTCTGAAGATTGAAAATGCCTAATTTCCTCTTAATCAAAGAGGACCGCCTCTATGGGAGAACGACCGGCGTCCACCCTATAGTGCGCAAAGATTTCTTTGGCCTATCTTATTATAAATCTAAGCTCATGATCCAAAAAGATATTAACAGCACGCTTAACAGAAGAATGCTCAATATTGGAAAATTCTAGAAAAATTCTTTGTATGCAAGGATGCATATGCATAAATTGTCTTTCAACTTCAACTACAAGAATAGCGATAGCATCCGCAAGACTACAAGTTCTATGAAGAATAGAACCACCCATTGAAGGTAAAGCAGCGGCACAAGTAATGAAATCTTGAATAACACCTTTTCCAATCATGTTACCACTACTGATTCGAAACTTTTTAGTATGCAAGATAGGAGGTTCTTCAACCAGAGCCTCAGAATTTTCCATGTTATCATTATTGTCCATATCGATGATAATCTCCCCAATTTCAGACATAACGGCAAACAAAAGCAAGGAGGAAGAAAGCAAACAAAGGAGAGAGGAGGAGATGGGGAAAGAGAGGGCGAATAAAACAACAATGGTGAAGTGGGGGAGAGGAAAACGAGAGGCAAATGGCAAATAATGTAAATGCGAGGGAGATGAGTTTGTGATGGGTACTTGGTATGTCTTGACTTGAGCGAAGACCTCCCCGGCAAAGGCGCTAGAAATCCTTCTTGCTACGTCTTGAGCTTGCGTTGGTTTTCCTTGAAGTGGAAAGGGTGATGCAGCAATAGTAGCGTAAGTATTTCCCTCAGTTTTTGAGAACCAAGGTATCAATCCAGTAGGAGGCTCCTTAGAAGTCCCACGCACCTACACAAACAAACGAAGAACTCGCAACCAACACAATAAAGGGGTTGTCAATCCCATCACGGCCACTTGCAAAAGTGAGATCTGATAGAGATAGTAAGATAAGATAAACGTATTTTTGGTATTTTATAATATAGATGCAAAAAGTAAAGATGCAAATAAAAGTAGATTGAAAGCTTATATGATAAAAGATAGACCCGGGGGCCATAGGTTTCACTAGTGGCTTCTCTCAAGATAGCATAAGTATTATAGTGGGTGAACAAATTACTATCGAGCAATTGATAGAAAAGCGAATAATTATGAGATTATCTAGGCATGATCATGTATATAGGAATCACGTCCGTGACAAGTAGACCGACTCCTGCCTGCATCTAGAGTATTAAGTTCATGAAGAACAGAGTAACACATTAAGAAAGATGACATGATGTAGAGGGATAAACTCAAGCAATATGATATAAACCCCATCTTTTTATCCTCGATGGCAACAATACAATATGTGCCTTGCTGCCCCTGCTATCACTAGGAAAGGACACCGCAAGATTGAACCCAAAGCTAAGCACTTCTCCCATGGCAAGAAAAATCAATCTAGTAGGCCAAACCAAACTGATAATTCGAAGAGACTAGCAAAGATAACTCAATCATACATAAAAGAATTCAGAGGGGATTCAAATATTTCTCATAGATAAACTTGATCATAAACCCACAATTCAGCGGATCTCGACAAACACACCACAAAAAGAGTTTACATCGAATAGATCTCCACAAGAGAGGGGGAGAACATTGTATTGTGATCCAAAAAGAGAGAAGAAGCCATCTAGCTAATAACTATGGACCTGAAGGTCCGTGTTAAGCTACTCACAACTCATCAAAGGGGCTATCGTGTTGATGTAGAAGCCCTCCATGGTTGATTCCCCCTCCGGCGGAGCACCGACGAAGGCTCCAAGATGGGATCTCGCAGATACAGAAGGTTAAGGTGGTGGAAATTGTGTTTCGTTGCCTCCTTGGATGTTTTCGGGGTACGTAGGTATATATAGGAGGAAGAAGTACGTCGGTGGCGGCCGGAGGGGCCCACAAGACAGGGGGGCGCGCCTAGAGGGGGTCGGCGCGCCCTCCTATCTCGTGGCCGCCTTGGCTGCTTCTTGGCTTGCACTCCAAGTCCTCTGGATCACGTTCGTTCCAAAAATCACGCTCCCGAAGGTTTCATTCCGTCTGGACTCCGTTTGATATTCCTTTTCTTCGAAATACTGAAATAGGCAAAAAAACAGCAACACGGGCTGGGCCTTCGGTTAGTACGTTAGTCCCAAAAATGATATAAATGTGTAAAATAAAGCCCATAAACATCCAAAAGGGGTAATATAATAGCATGGAACAATCAAAAATTATAAATACGTTGGAGACGTATCAGTGCCCACTCTTGACCTTTCCTCTTGACACTGTACAAAAAAATTAACTCATCTCCTGAAAGTGAGGTATGTAATCTATAAGCATTAACAGTGCAAAAATCTGAAGCTAGAAAAAAGATTCATCGTTGGTATATTGGCTGTGCAACAGCATTAGAATGCCTTAGCTGAAAAATCTTTAATACATCCACAATCAACAGCTAACCCTGAAATAATCCAGTGACGTTAAGTGGCATTGCTTAAATTGGGCCAATTCCAGTTCTGGCCCTAACTCGAACCCACTACTTAGTTTTGCCCCTAATTTTGGGGAACTGAAGGTACTTAGGTGCACAAGATGTGTGCACATTTTTGTTGTGTTTGGACATCGTATGAGCTCGTACGAGCTCGTAGGAGCTAAACTTTATTTTTTCTCCGCGAGCTCCTACGATGTCCAAACACAACAAAAATGTGCACACATCTTGTGCACTTAAGTATCTTCAGTTCCCCAAAATTTCATATTTTTTTGATTTTTTTTCTATTTTTTCGAATTTATTGTTCACATGCGTACAAAATTTATGATTTCCTTTGCCACGAGCTCTCAGGGTGTCCGAACGGCACACAAATTTGCACGCGCCTTGCGGACATGACTATCTTCGATCCCACAAAATTTCAGATTTTTTTTGCTATTTTTTTCTGGGTGGTCAAAGTTCTTTGACCAGACGGTAATGTCGCAAAAAAGCATTTCTATAAGTGACACTAACAGCGGAGGGGCAAAACTGAGCATACCTAAAAATTAGGGGCAAAACTGAGTAGTGGGTTCGAGTTAAGGGCATAGATGTAAATGTCCCTAAATTTATCGGTTGCATTAGATTGAGTGCAACATTAGTTAAATGTGGCATCACTTTAGCAGTAGCATGGCTTGACTTGACTGCTGGCATTATACTAACAGCAAAAAAGTGGCAATAAGAGCATGGGAGGCCCATTCGGACAGTGGGCGCACCAGTACGATGTACCTCCACAGACGCATAGAGTGATGAGGGAGGTATGGTTGCCTAGAGCAAAAAATATCCACGCAGCATATGCGGATTACGTCCCATTTTTGTTCTCTTTAGCCACCTTTTTCCTATGCGAGGACAACAAACCGATCACCCTGCTCACTCTCTATTGTGTTGTCATGCCTTTCTACCCTTCTTCAACCAAGAGACACGAGACTCGTTCCTTAGCTACTGATTTTCCCCTTTTCAACCTAGATGCGGGTTCGATGCCTACTCTCTTGAACAGTCTCCATTCCTTTCCTTATTCAGCCCAGACATAGATTAGTCTACATGAAGTAGGGTTTCCTTTAATAGTGCAAATTAAAGTTTTCATCTGTGTGACCAGCAGAGCAGAGGATAGCAAATTGGGAAGATGGTGTAGTGGAAAAAGATCCACATGCAGCGATGTGGAAGATGGGGCAATAGAACAAGGGTATGGTTCATAAAGATATAGCGTGGCTTCGCTCGTTCCAGTCGTCCTCCAGACACACTACGACAGCGAGCTTGGGGAAGGATGCCATCCCGCGCGGGCGCTAGGTCTGAGAGGACGGCCTTGTCATCAGTGCGTGACCTCGCTCGCCGACGATGAGTGCGTCAATGCTGCACGTCCTTTTCTTCCCCGGCGGATCTGTGACCACCGGTGAGGAGGGAGAGAGAGTCCGTCTTTTTTAGATCTGGAGAGAGGTTGATATTGTGAGAAGCAAGTGGGCAGCCCTTAGCAAGAAAGCGCTGAAGCTCCAGCCTATATATCTTTTTTATACTACTAGTACTTTAAGTGGAGTAGTGGTAGAGTAGTTTAAATTTTCTCTGCATACAGTACCAATTAGTCGTGCTTCAAAACTGAACGGTAGGCCATTAAAAAAAATGAAGTCGAGAAATAATGCAGCACTTCGGGCCAACGCGGCCAGATCGCATTTTGCACGAGAAATTACACACCATGTTTCGTTGACATGTGGTCCCGTTCCAACATGTCAGTGAGACGACGGCGAGTCCTTTTCTACTATTTTCGAACAGACGTCTAGCCTGGGGCGCCTCTTCGTGTACCATGGCAAACTGGCAACCATCCACCGACTCTACGCCTTTCCCTCTCGATTTGGAACTGCTATCGCACGCTCTTCCTCCCTCCTCCATTTGGCTTCACCCTTCCTTCTGCCATTGCTCGATCGTCTTCTCCATGGAGCGAACAGGCCGAAAACGACCCCGTTATTTTTTCTTGAATCTGAAAGATGACGTGGTGGAGGAACTCTTTGACCGGTGCGACGTCATCACCTCGGCTAGCATGGCAGGTTCGTTCAAGACATTCTCGACTCAACTAATAACATCATTACAAGGAACCCAAGGGTCCAGGAGCGGTTTGATCTCCCTTACCTTCTTCGCTATAAGCCTGTTCACATGGGCGCGGACGACGGAGGCCTCGCCTTGTGCAAGTTGATGCCGCTTCATAATGATACGTGTGATGTCAAGATGCCATTGCTCAAGGGTAAGGCCTGGGTTGGCGCAAAAGGAGATTGAGTTGTTTATATTGGGTACAATTGCGAGTGGAAACTTGTGAATGTGTACACTCGTCAGCGAATTCCACTTCCAAAACTCTCAGAGTGCGTGAGGTTGAGCACACGGATGATCTACGTACGTTCAAATATGATCATGGTGGCTGTCCTCTACGGAAGATAGCAATTTGTCAAGTTCCCAACCACTATTGGAATTACAAGAACTATGAAGTTGTGGCTATCTTTTGACAAGCTTGTTGCCGTCGTTACTGATTCCACGGTTCTTCCATGGATATTGCTCAAAAATCAGATTCTATACACGGATGATGATTACTATGAGGCAATTGAATACGAGGATCTTGTGTTTTCTTCCGCCAGTCGTGGCACTGTTTTTGCATGGGATCCTCGTAGTTTCGGTACTTTTGTCTTCCACCGTAATTATAATTGTTTCATCCACATGCATGCGGGTTAGCAAGTTTCCCTTTACTAATTAACCTTCTTCTTGTGTTTCCAAGGTCCTTTACTTGAAAATTTTTATAACCAAGGGGAATATGACGATGGTGATGATCACGAGCATGAGGACGAGCAAGACTTATATAATCAGTGGCGCCTGGCAACTAATTCCTATGTATCACCTCTTCTTGTGTGTATACAGTGCACTGAGATTGTTACTACTGAGGGAGCATGTGTTTTCTCCCATGGTCGCCCTCTCCAGACCTATTCCAACACCCGTTGCAGGGTATTCGGGATGGATACTAGTGTGCTAGCGCCAACACCTTCTCCCTGGTACAATATTGATAGTCTTGGAGAAAACTCGCTCTTCCTTCGACCAAACTATCCAATGATGGTTAAAGGCGATCCAGCTGCTGTTGATACAATGTTACTACCATTTATGAGAAGCAACTGTATCTATACCTCAGACATTGTGGTGGTTCCCTACCCTATTCCTGATATATGCCACTTCAGCCTGGATGATCAGTCCTGCGTTGCTCTCGATATTGACAATAGCTGGCCCTTCCTAGAGCACCTATGGTTCAAAGCGAGCGTTTCCAACACCGAGGATTGGTTGAGTTGAAGTTCATTTCATTGCTTGTTATTTGTTGTGTGATGAAAACTTTGGTATTTACTAGAATGTTTTGTTGGAAATAGTCTATAATCCAACATGTATCCTCGTTGTCGTTGTGTGTTAATGAGTTGTTGTATGTAATGAATGGTACATGTGCAAATGCATGTCATAGACTCAATTTATGAATGGTTTTGGAGTCACTTCTTGGAGTGTGAGTACCGTTGTAGTATAGCTAGCATCTGATTAGTATATGAAGTTGACACATCACATAGAGCCAACCTAATATTGGAGTATGCTAGTCCTCCACCGGTGCGCCGCTTGAAATGGTGGACGAAGTGAGAGGTCGCGTCACCTTGTGTCCAGATCTGAGATGCCACATGTACCAGATGAATGACTCCAAGTTCGACCATCGTGATGCTAGGTGGGAGCCGAGGAACACTGTTGGAGAGATCCCGCTCATAATTTTCCTACATTGGTCATTTGATTCATATGATAGAATGCTATAGGATTTTTTCCTATGTAATCATGTTTTAATTGGCAATCTAGCATCCACTCCAACTTTTGTTTCACTTCCTTTGTTCCTATGAAGAGAGTACTTGCTCTAAATGATGTGCCGCTGCAAGAGCCGCCTATATTAATTAACCATGTTCTAAAAAGGTGGACCAACTTTGGCTATAGTAGTATTGTACTAGGTTAGTAGGTGACCTTGCGCTTGGCTCTTCTCCTCTTCCGGAAGTCGAACAATAATGATGGTACTATAGTAGTACTTCTGGGAATCTGACACCGAATGAACTTCTGCACGTCCACCGCTTGCAAGAAAAAGTTTCTCCTCGTGCTGCGAGCCACCACGCATGCGTTGGCGAGGGATGTCACATCCCTAGCTTCTGGTGCTGTCTAGTGTTTGCATCTTGCTTGCATCATGTTTAAATTTTTGAAACTTGAACTGAGGAAATTTGGAAGCCTCAAAAACTTAAATAAAAGAAGGGCAAAAACCCTAAAATCTCATTCATTGTTCCAAAATGCTCTTCTTAGATGTTTAATATTTTTGGCAAGGGTTTTGATCCAAACCAAAAATAATGAACACTTTAAAAGGATTTATTTTTGGGACTTTGAATTTAAATCATTAGCTATTTGAATTTGAATTATATTCATATAATTAGAATATAATTTCAAATACCCCTGAAATATTTTATGAGCTTTTGGAAAAGTCCATCTAGCAAAATAAAAATATTCAGAGGAGTTTTTGGCATTGTTTGAATTATTTTAAATTCAAAGCAGTGGCAAAACAAACTTTAAAAAAATAAAACAGAACAGAAATATAAAAAAAAGAGCATAAGCCTACCTGGCGCTCACCTGGTAGCCAAACCGGCCCAGCACTGCAGCTGGCCGGCCCAGCCCGCCACCGCTACCCCCCCTGTCGTCTTCCTCCCTGCCAGGAGGACGGGCACGCGCCCGGCGCGCGCGGCCACGCGCCCCGGCCACCTCCTCCCTGCCTGGCTGCCTCCTCCTCCCCTGGACGTCTCCCGCAACACCACGACATCTCCTGGACCCTCCTCGCTCGCTCCCTCACCCTCACATTCCCCCTGGATCCCTCTCTCTTCCCCACCGACCGGAGCTCGTCGCCGCCGACGCCGTTACCGCGGCCACAGCCACCCCCTTGCTCCCCTGACCTGTCCAAGAGCTCCGGGACGTCTTCCTCATCCTCTCCACCAAGACATGGAACTACGGATGCGCCACAACATCACTGGCATCGCCGTTTCCATCGCCGGCTGCCGAGGATCTTCACCGTCGATTCGCCACCATCGTCGCTTCCCCGAGCTCGCTGACCCTCCCTGCATGATCCCCGTGAGCCCCTGCTTCGTTTCCCCCTAACCCCATGTCCGATTTCAAGCTCTAGCCGCCCCCTCTACCGGAGCCGAGACGCTCCGCCGCACGGGCTCGTCGCCGGCGAAATCCCGGTGACCATTTGGTCACGGGCGTGCACCCGTTGTGCTAGCCGCGACCCGTAGAGCCCCTCCAGCGCCTCAGCTCCCTCGTTTGTGAGCAGCAGCGCCGAACCCAACCGCACCCGAACTCCGGCCGCTGCTCACGAGCTCGCCGTCGTCGGTACCGGCCACCACAGGCACGGCCACCACCACCGTTCGATGCGCACCAGCAAGGGCTCTCCAACGAGCCCAAGCACGGCCTCGCCCGTGCCCTGTAGCGCATTTCCGGTTCGCGCCGCCGTCTCGGGCCTCGCTAGCGTCATGTCACCGGTGGGTTTGACCCCACTGACCCGGGATTTAACCCTGTTTGACTTCCCCAGGGTCACTGACAGGCGGGCCCCGCCCGGCTAACCAAGTTAGTTAGGGTTAATTTTAATTAGGTTAGTTAGTCCAGTCACTGACCAGTGGGCCCCACTGGTCAGGTTTGACCCGGACCAGCCCGTTGACCTGCTGACGTCACTATGAGGTCATGATGACGCAATAATTCCTTTCTGGAATTTAAATAAATCTTAAATGATTTATTATTTTCAGAAAATGTCCAAAACTTCTAAAATTCATAGAAAATCAACCGTAACTCCAAATCAAATAATTTATATATGAAAAATTATCAGAAAAATTCAAGGAATCCATCTGTGACATTTTCATGCATGTTTGAACAATGTTTGTCCTCTGATTTGGACAAAACAAATAAAGGGCATTTAAATAATCATATATGGAGTTGGAGTTTGAATCATGTATTCAAACCAACTTCATTTAAATCATAGCTAGGTGCATTAGCCCAAAACACATTCATATTGCCATGTCATAGCATGCATCATATTGTGCATTGCATTGATCGTGGTTCTTCTGTGTTTGCCGGTGTTGTTCCCCCTCGGTAGACGCTGTAACGATGATGTGATCGTTGACACTGATGAAGACTCAATGTTATCTTCAGAAGTGCCAGGCAAGCAAAACCCCCTTGTTCATTCCGATAAAATCCCACTCTCTCGCTCCTGCTTTGTTTTATTGCATTAGGACAACAACGATTCATCTGTTACTTGCTGCGGTAGTTGAACCCCTTTATCCTTTGCATGACCTGTCATTGCCACAGTAAATAGATGAAACCCACTAGCATGAGTAGGAGTTGTTTGAGCCCTATTGTGCCTACTCATTCATGCTTGTTTGTCATGCCTGCTACTGCTTAGAGTTGAGTCAGGTCTGATTCATCGGGGATGAATCAGAGGTGTGTGAACATGTCCTACCGTTGAGAGCTAAGTGTGTGAACACGATTTGGTAAAGGTAGCGGTGAGAGGCCATGTAGGAGTACATGGTGGGTTGTCTCATTGCAGCCGACCTTAGGAACTGAGTTCTGTGTTTGTGATCCATGACCAGTTACTACCACACATTGGGTTCCGGTAACTCGACCCCTCTCGACTTATTAATCAACATGATCTCTGTCCAGGAGTTGCAACTAGTTTCTGGTGTTTGTAGGTAGTGTTAGTAGTCTACCAAGTGGCACCCGGTACAGGTGGGCTTGGGACAGACTAGGCACAGTGGCTCGGTGTACCAAGTAGCACCCGGATGGTGGGCTTGGGAACCCTGCTCACATCATTTGGGGCCGTGAGCGACACCCCCGCCAGATCTCCTTGCGGATGGAACCCGAATAGGCGATAAACCTGGACTAGAGACTTGTTCGGTTAGTCAGGTCGTGGCCGACTCCCTCACCCGGCTTCCGCTTGAAGGTTGCCGAGGTACATGACGTGTACAGGGCGGTATGTGGCGAGAGCGTGTGTGAAGAAGTACACCCCTGCAGGGTTATCATTATCTATTCAAATAGCCGGATTCCTGGGATATGGAAACTTGGACCCCTTGCATAGTTCATAGACAAGTGAAAGTGGATACTCTAAAATACGCAAGATAAGTGTGAGTGCTATGGATGGCGTTCTCATAGGGAGACGGGAGCGGATCCATAGTGGTGTATTGATATGGTGAATATGTGGACTCGTGTGCGCCACCTCAAAAGAGTTACTTGCAGTCGTAGTTCAGGATAGCCACCGAGTCAAAGCTGGCTTGCTGCAGTTAAACCCCACCACCCCCTTGTTGATAATGATGCATATGTAGATAGATATGATGTAAATCTTGCTGGGTACATTTGTACTCACGTTGCTTAATTTATGTTTTTGCAGAGAGACTTCAGTCTCGCTAGTAGTTCCACGTGGACTTCGCCGTTTAGCTTGTTACCTCAGCTACGATCTTGTGCCCTCGGCAGGATCTGGTAGATAGTCAGGCTTCTCAGCCTCTTTCATTTATAGTTGTCTGTACTCAGACATGATAGCTTCCGTTTGTGTTTTGACTTGTATGCACTGATTGTTGGGTCATGAGACCCATGTTTGTAATATCCCGCTCCTCGGAGCCTATTGAATAAATACTTGAGTCGTAGAGTCATGTTGTGATGCCATGTTGTATTTGCACATATCGAGCATATTGTGTGTATGTTATTGAAATGCTTGGTATGTGTGGGATCTGACTATCTAGTTGTTTATCCATAGTAGCCTCTCTTACCGGGAAATGTCTCCTAGTGTTTCCACTGAGCCATGGTAGCTTGCTACTGCTCTGGAACACTTAGGCTGGCCGGCATGTGTCCTTCATCGTTCCTGTGTCTGTCCCTTCGGGGAAATGTCACGCGATGAATACCGGAGTCCTGTTAGCCCGCTACAGCCCGGTTCACCGGAATCCTGCTAGCCCAGTGCTACAGCCTGGATTCACTCGCTGATGACCGACACGTTCGATGTTGGGTCATGGATGCCTGTCCCTGTATGTTTTTGCCACTTTGGGTTTACGACTAGCCATGTCAGCCCGGGCTCCTTATCATATGGATGCTAGCGACACTATCATATATGTGTGCCCAAAAGACGCAAACGGTCCCGGGCAAAGGTAAGGCGACACCCGTGGGAATACCGTGCATGAGGCCGCAAAGTGATATGAGGTGTTACATGCTAGATCGATGTGGCATTGAGTCGGGGTCCTGACAGCGTTGGTATCAGAGCTTGACTGCCTGTAGGATTACCAAGCCAAACTGGTCGAAGTTGAGTCTAGAAATTCTTTAGTTATGTAAGGGAATTGATTGTGGGATGGAACGTAAGGCTCTTTTTACTCCTTATACCTTATGCCTTCTGATCTGAGTCATCTTATCTTTCCTACGGGGATTAAGAACTAGGATATCTCTTCTTTCTATCAGGATCACGTGTTACTAATCCGTAGACTTATAAGATTGTTGGATTTAAGTCTCAGTTTAGTTCCTACTGCTTCCGTATGTTTACTATTGATCTCAGAACCTTGATATTTTGATGATCGAGTGGTTATGCCACCATTTTTTTGAATGTCTCAAATCTTTTCTGAGCACTTACAGCCGTTATGCTGTCCGAGTCATCCCAGGTTTCTAAACAATCTGATGCATTTGCAAAATCCTTTCCCTCTGCGATGTTCCTTTATGCCAGTTCAATCACACTAATTGTTGAGTTGAGGTATTCTATTGCCTTGACATTTATGTGGAAGTTATTATTATGACCCTAGGTGTTTTAGGGGATCATCTAGTAATTTAGCCATGATTTGTGTCCCAGTGTGATGATTCTGGCCATCATTCTCGTAAGCATCCCGTGATGCCACTTAGTTAGTAGGCATTTCACTTCTGGGTTTTGAACCCGAGATTCACCCTACTTACTTCATGTTGATAGTAATTGCTAGCCCCCTTAGGTTATTAGTAACCTTTGCGATAGTCCTTGAAGTCCGTGGTATCTTCTTCTTCCAAATACCATGAACTACTTATGGCAGAAGTTCCTCGTTGAACTGAACGATCACAACCAGAGTGCTCTTGATGAGTTCTCCATTATATATTGTGGCTCTGCCAATTCTACCTTTCTGCGTGGGTTATCCGGAAGAAATATGTCGAACTTCGTTTGACATGCTAAACCATGCATCCACAACTCAGAAAATCGTATGTTCCTTTGAGTTGTCCCTCTTTAGTTGTCTTCTGACCCTTGTTTATCAATTGATAGTCAAGAGTATGCGTGCAATCGTTCATCGATACCTATTACTCTTGTGGTCCGTCAAGCCATTCTATTCCGGAATGACTAGGAGAAACAAACTTCAGTACCTCATCCATATCTAGGATTGGGTCAAAACAATTGTACTCCGCAGATCAAAATGCCAATCCAGCTTTTGCTCTGTTCTACCTTGGAGTATTACCATCTTTTATATCGGGATTATTGTAGGAATTGCACACCATCCTATGAACTCTTGGTACAGTGATACTTCTTGCCATCATTGTTCATTCCTCGGTTCCTGTGTTATTGTAACCGGAATGCCGACAAGTGAATCGTGGTGGGTGAAATCAATACTGCTAGCAACTCTGTTGCTTGGTAGTTAAATGGACAATATTCTCATTCTTAGCATGTTGGTTATTGAATCATCATTCTAAGATTGATCGTGCTACCTTTTCCATCTTCCTGGTGCACATTTCGATTGATGAGTTAGGATTTTGTCAAGTCCTCGCTCATTTGATCATATCGTCTTACCCTGAAAAGCAGGATTGTCCTCGATCTTAGTAACATATTGGTGGTTCGTGATTTTCCGTATATCTTCTCGGAAGTATTACCAGGTTGTCACCTGACCGCTATGTTGAGTTCGTGATCAAGTTGGTTTATTCCTGTAAACCACCCCTTCTCCAAGAATCCGTGTTGGATACCCTGAGCTAGTTGGACAAGCTAAACAACAACTTGGAGAGTTGGAAGATAAAAGCTTGTCCGACTTAGTTCATGTTAAGGGATATCTTTTTGTGTGTGTGTGTGTGTGTGTGTTGAAGAAAGATGACATCTTCATCAATTGGTCCTTGTGAACAATTGTTGGATCTATTATCTTACCCAAACCTTTGGTTGAGTATGGGCTATCGTCAAATCAAATCAGTACCAATGATGTTCGTAATGTTGTTTTACTCGTGGTTGATCCCTCGAGCATACACCATTATATCTGTGGGTCTGACCAATGCTATCACTTGTTCACATAATTATGGAATTCCATTTACATGGAAATCTCGATGAGTTGTTGTTGAGTCCATCAGCAGCATTTTGTCTCCCCCATGAGTCATGTTGAACATCAACCTAGTGTTGGAAACTTTTGAAAGCATTTGTTCATGCTAGCTCATGAAGCATATGTTCGGATGTAAGAAGTGACTTCCTCTAGTTCATGTGCATTGGATGCAAGTTGCCGCCGTGGACTCGAGAAAGTCAATGTTGCTTCCTCTAGAATCATCCCAAGTTAGTCATGCATACGTGCGAAGTATTCTGTGGTGTGGAGACTTGCAACCTTCATTCTATATGTGTCCCTAGCACACCAAGCCACTGACTGATTTGTTCCAGGAAAAGGAATTCCTTCATAAGAGCTAACCCGGGCTTATACAAGGACTTCGATATCCTCGATGATGGTTCCCAACCTGAACTCGGTAGTGTTTTATTGTAAGACTACCACGGGATCATGTTTGTCTGGGACAACGTGTTCACATGTTTGTAGCAGAACCAGCTCATGTTTTGGAGCCTATTATCGTAGTTCATTTCCCGAGAATCTCGCAACGTCATCTCGTCGATTTGTGTTGCAAACTTTCATTTTTCTTCCTAGACTCGATAAGTCTGGAATATCCTGACACCAACCAGATCTGAATCTCAGGCAGATATGATGGTTGGAACATTTCCCAAGAACTATAATATTGGTCCCTCGATAGCCGGTAAAGTGGATGTCGTGGCCAACACACCCAGGCGGAAGACCTATTATTGTAGTATCTTGTTTGAGGAAGTTGGCCACCTCCCCATAAGGATTTCGTAGGATTTACCTCCGTAGCTGCTCTCATGATCACTCTCCTTCCGATATGGCAAGTAACGGGTTGGCTGGCTCGCTTGCGATTTCTGGCAGAAGATCCCGAAGGCGAGTCAGCGCCCTGAGTGCAACAGTCTCAACGACAAGGAGCAGGGTCGCCATCCGGGGTCCTTCAAAGAACCAGCTCGTCGGAGAGTCGTTCGTCCTCACGACTACCTCCACGTGATACTCCTTGGTGCTGTTGATCTAGTGCTCGTGATAGGAGAAGGTGGGGGCTCGAGTGAACTTGCACTTCTTGAGACTGACCTCAAGAAGCATGGGAAATCCGGTGGTCAGGAAGTCCTCGGGTACAATGGCATCAACAAAAGTGGAAGAGGAAAAGTGACCCACGTTTGGAACATTTTTTTAGAAAAACTAGGTATATAGGAAATTTTGTAAATAGGCTCACTCTAACTAACGTCCATGCTAACTAAGGCTTCCTAAAGTTAGAATGTCTCTGATACCAGCTTTGTGGGGACCTCGACTCATAAGTCGAGATCACTAAATGCACGCGTACAGTGATCCCAGAGATCAATGCTCACTGAGCACACAGAAGCTGAATAACAAGAGTCTTACATCCATACATACCGTCTTACATAAATTATGACCATTATGGTCAACTCTTACATAGATAAAGACTCAAGGGTTGAACATCAAACGAAACACAAGCAGCGGAAATCTTTGTCGATAAGTAGACCCCATGCCATCTGCCTTAACCCTATAGGCATTCTGACTGGGAAGCATCCTAGTTCGCATGTTCGTCACCAAAGAATTCTTCTTCAAACTCCTGCTCTTCCATGCCTCGCAAATTAAATAACCAATGGAAAGCCAATGAGTACTTTGAATGTACTTGCAAGCAACCCATGTTTTTGAATCAAGGTAAAAATGCATGATGTAACAGCAAGAAGGAAACCTAGCATCAAGCTAGTTGGAAATAGAACGGCCTGTCCATTCAATTTGTGAAACACACATCAATGAACTCTGGTAACCATGCCAACAGGTTACAGATATCAACATAAATAGAGTTTAGAACAACTCTAGCGTAATCAACACGTCAAGCCTTTACTTGACCCATGCAACTTACCCATACCAAGATTGTAAAGTTCTGGACATAGTTTAAGTAGCAGCACCCAACTATCATTGACCGCGGACATGGCTATTCAGATAGTTTGATACTCTATAGAGGTTATGCACTTTACCCACAAGAACCGAGGAGCTTTCATGTCAACCATGATCTCGCAGTACCTCAAGTACTCGAGGGAAGCACCCGATCACCATCTTTCCCTAGGCGACACTAACATAGGGTCCAGTCATTGGTACACAGCCCTCCTGTATAATCACAAGTTCTTAGGACGCTTCCATTTTCATTATAACACATACACGAAGGGACCAACAGTGTGTCCGGTGCCCTGTGAAAACAGTCATGGCCGCCTATCCAAGCACGACCCCGTCCTGAGAGTGACCTCATGTCACCCCCGTCACTAGAAATGCGGGCACCATGCTAGTTTTGAAATAGGTAATTAACAATGCCCCGTCCCACAAGGGGTAGAGTTGTTGCACATGTTTGGTTGGGACGGTAATCATACCTTAAATCTAATCCATCATTTTACTCACACAAATGCCTGCTCTAGTACACCACTTCTTCCTCAAGTGGTGACCTAGTTCAACATCACCCACGGGCATTAGGGGCACCTGATGGGGTTTTCAAAAGAATGCAGCCCCGAGGGGATCAACCACAGGCATTAGGGGCACCCGGTGGTTTTTTTGAAAGAATGCAACCTCGAGGGAATCATGGCACACATGCAACATCGAGTGTCAATGATGAGTGTTTTTCATGGCCTCTCTAGCACATGGTGGAGATATGAACATGCGAGTACCAACAGGCATGCATCAATGCAATGATCATATCAAGCTCATAATCAATAGCATCATCATGCATATGGAAAAATTTTATCGATGAACAAGAGAGGTGTATCATGGTCAAAGTGACGCTTGCCTTGGTTGGCTTGGTCTTCAAAGTCTTCAAGTTCTTCTCCTTCTTCTCCAACTACTTCGTCAAATACAGGATCTATTCGTTGCAAAAGAAACAACGGAAAAATAAGGCAATAGTAAAAAAAACCAAAGTGCTCAGAAAATGTCAACATATTTTTGTTAAATAATAGGGTGAAAACTAAGAAGGGGAAAATTCCTAGTTTTGGATTTGGAGTTAAGTAATAGTGGAAATGGATTTTCATAGAGGAAAATAAATGCTCAAATTTGAATTAAATTTGAACAGTACAGAAAAGTGTGATATATTTGTATGAAAGTACATCATTAAATAGGTGGGATTTTCATAAGGATATAGGAGTTGGAATTATTGCATTTGGACACTTATTTAATCCTGTGGAATTTTTGTAAGTTTTTACAGAAAAGAAAGAGAGAAGGGGCACTGTGCGACTGGGCCAGAATGGCCACAATGCAGCAGGCCCAGAGGGAAAGAGGCCCAGGCGAGCCAAGCGCACGCACGCGTGCCACCTTTCAAACCTAACCGGCGGGGCCCGGTTGTCAGCAGGAGAGAGAGGAGCGAGGGGGACGAGAGGCTGATGGGTGGGGCCCTCCTGTCATCTCTGACCTCGCGACCAGAGGGCCGGTGACCTTAGCGGCGATGATGCAGGGCACAGCTGGGCTCAGCGGCGAGTCGCCGTTCGGGTGGTGGTGGTCATCGTCACCGGAGTGGCCTGGTTCGCAGGCGAAGACGTCATGCGGCGGAGGAGCTTCGGGCATTGACGGCTCCGGCCGTTTCCAGCTGCAAAATAAGCAGGGAGGACAAGGCAAATGATTAGTGAGCCGAGGGGGTTCCAGATCAAGGAAGAGGAGCGGTGGACAGGGCCTGTATCATGTGAACTCTGGTGAGTCGAAGCGGTGGATCTCGAGCTCAAACTCGAGCTCGGGCGGCCCTGGAGACAAATGGGTGATGCGGGAGGCTGATTAGGAGTGTCTGGGAGCGACATGGAGTGAGAGAGGTTCAGGGTGGCCTTAGATGGGCTGGCTTAGGTCCACCGTCGGCGTGGCCTACGGGTGCCCGAGGGATCGGCTCTAGTGGGTGTTAGAGATGCAAAGGAGGGCACGGGGCGTTCGTGGGGGTGGTCTAGGGTGCCAAGGAGAGAGAGGATGAGCGGGGTGAGCTGCGGGTTGTCCACAGGAGTGGCGCGAGCATTGGTCGAGAGGGGCGGCGCTCTAGCGCGAGCTGCAGGAGAGAAAGGAGGGCGCGGGAGCAAGTGGGCGTCCTGCTGGCGTGGAGCAGACGTCGAGGGGTATCGACTCCTGCGTAGGGGAGGCATGTGGTCGAGGGATGCGGCGTCAACCACCGGCAGCATGCCGACATGCTCTAGAGCGCGTTTTGGCCGGCACCCACGGCTTTTCGCACGTGCATGCGCGTCCACTTGTGTTTGGCAGCTCCAGGGGCCTTAGGCAAAAGCTGGGGAGAGCCTTGGATGCTCTAGAAAATCAAGGAGGGAGAGAGAGGCTAAGAGAGAAAGAATGCCACTGTCTAGAGAATAAAAATGGGGTTCTCCCCCCTTCATCATTGCCCCTCGGGCACAAAAGCATATAGGGGCTAGGGGGGAACTAGATGAGACTGAGGGAAAAGTTTCAGCTCATGGAGATTAGTGGAAGGGTTTGAAACATGCATTTTGAAATTCTGTGAGAAGGTGTTTGATGTTGGTTTGGGCAAGAATATGAATTCCTCTTGGCATGAGACTTGACAAGGTCAAATGGCATGAGGAAATAAGGTGTTCCACCAAGTTTGAGTCCATTTGGGCAAAGTTGCCAATTGCAACTTTTGTAAACCCTAGAAATGAGCAGAAGTGGCCTTGCTTAGATCTAGCTAAGCTAAACTCTTATCCTTGGTGCAACACTTGTTGTAGTGACATCATTTGGGTATTTGAGCATGCCCACAAAGTTTGAGGTCAATAGGACAAAATTGGTAATGTAAAGTTGTTCAAACTTGAATCTGGATAGAGAGGGTTTTGGGGCTCTTTTGTGAACTAAAACTATTTTGATTGGGATGAAACTTTGCAAGATCATCACATTAGGCATGTGTGACTTGCCAGAATTTACTATGAATTTTTAGAGAATATTCCCTTTGTAAATATTTCAAAATCTTGAAATATCCAGGAAGGGTTTTTGAGGGATTTGACCACTATTTTGAACATGACCATGTGTTCAAACTCATATATGTGGAAAATATATGTCCAGTGAGTTTCCCCAAACTTTGTCAAATATTTTTAAGGAATTAAAATAAATTTAACCTATTAAATACCATTTCTAGCATTAAGAAAAAGGCTTTAAATAAAACAAGAAAATAAATTTTAAAATTATATTTTTGTGGTTTATGGGAGTCCTATACCTAATAAGAGTCAAACAGTCTCTTTGAAAGATTTTTCATACCCCAAATCACGCACTTGTAGTGCAAACCTCTACTCAGGGGTTTTTGAAAAACTAAATTTAGAATATACTTTCTGGCCAAATTATTTTTGTAAGAAACTTCTATACTGTATTATACACATGCATGGTCATTGTGGCAAAAGTTTGGAGCAAGGATGAAGTATAGAAGGTGGAGCTAGAAAATGGCTTTCATGAGCACTTGAAACCACAGACAAAAATCCAATTAAAATAAAAGCCAAATAAAATGCAAAATGTTTGCTGGACCAAATCTTCATGCTTTATTAATGCAAATAACATGTTACAAAACACTACGTGTGACACTTCCATCCGCCTGTCCTCCAGGGCTTGCCGTCGATCTCGACGCGCTCGAGTATTAGAACAGGCCATCGAGACGCCATCAGGGTCTTGATGTTATCGAGCTCGCTCTGGTGGCCGTGGCGGGGGACTGCACCTTGGGGGTGGCCCCTTCCATGTGACCAGCAGCACGAGCTGTTGTCGTCTCTCGGGGAGGCCGTGGCGGGCCACCTTGTTGTGAGCCCCCAGCCTTGGCGAAACCGAGCAGGCTCTTGATGGTGGCACGCCACTCATCCATGTTCTCAGCTCCTGGTAGGAACCTGAGTAGCAGCTGAGCCCACGCCATGGCCTCCGTAGCTATGCTCGGCATGGGTGATGATGATGCAAATCGTACTGCCGCTCGACTTCTGATGGTGCCAACAGCTACAGTACTACGCCCCTGCTGTTGTGTGGCGGTCACCTGGATGGCACTGTGGCGCGGAGAAGGCACTTTAGGACTAGCGGCTCCGTCAGCCGCAGAGGTTTAGTTGACTCGCACAGGGGATGGCGCATGCACAGTGGTCGCTCCCGTGACAAAGACGGTCGGAAGGCGGCGGTTCGCCCCTGACCGAGCGCCATCACTACGGCTGTGGCCGTCGGTGAGGGGAAGAGGCGTGGATGGAATAGTCTCCACCACCCGTACCTCGTGGAGCATGGCCGTCGGGGTGTTATTGATGTAGCTCTCCCTCGGTGTCTCCTGCTCCTACCTCCACGGGGAAAATGGTGACGGTGTCGCCTGCTCCGATCACATCCCCAACGGCGTCCACATCCTCACGTGCCTCTGCACCTCCCGTAGAATTGGTAGCTGTGGGTGGCGGATCCTTGGAGGTGGATGGTTGAGCCGAAACACCGGACTTCTTATTGGGCGCCATGGTTGATGGTGCCGTCGAATATGAAGATGGCAATGAAGATGAAGCGGTGCGCATGCTTTCAGGTTCGCGCAAATGATCCACCTAATTGGTGCGCTAAACATGTTGTGGGAAACCGCGGCCACTTATGGGACCAAGTGCCCCTTGCTGGTTCGGCAGAGGGGACGTCACAATGTGCAAACATCAGAGGAACGTTGGGCAGCACGACAGGGATCACACGAGCAATTTTACCCAGGTTCGGGCCACCGCGAGGCGTAAAACCCTACTCCTACTTTGGTGGATTGGTGGTGGAAGAATGGTGATGGAGCATAGTACACTTCCCTAGCAGGGGCGTCAATGGCTACGCGCGTATGAGTATCTAACTTCCCAACCTCGTGAACCCTTTCTACAGTTGCCATGGGCCTCCTTTTATAGGTTAAGGGGTCACCACAATGGCAAATCAGTCATTATGCACAGTTAAGACAGCAAACAGTGCTATCATACATAACTCTGTAGACTGATAGAGTGCATTAAATACTCCACTCAATGTCACATCATTGCTTGCACGACAAGCCTTGCCGGGCTTGTTTTGCTAGCTCCACGCCTTGTTGTTCGACACATCGCGGGATGGGTGTCATCTGTAGGATTTCCTGTAGAAAGAGGCTACCATGTGGCGGAAGGTTGCCACTTAATCACTTCACGGCTTGACACCGCACTGATTGACGACGTGGGTCATGGGGGAATGGTTGATGAGGTGTTTTTTTGCCTCTGTGAGTCTCGACAGGCCCTGCCGGGACGTCTTGGACGCTCTCTTATGGGGGTGGCTCTGCCCTTGCCAAGCCCGTTTTCCTGGCAAGGGAGGATTTTCTCCTAGCGGTATCTTGGTTCTATGGCTTGATCTTTGTCCTCTTGTTCTGCATGCTAGTCCTTCGAAGATCTTGTTCTGCATGCTAGTCCTTCGAAGATCTTGGTCTCTTGTAATCCGACTTGGCGTGATGCCATAATCACATTCCTGTGTCTGTGCACAGTCAGGGCCAAATACCCAGAGTCTATTGCACCAATAGGGTTCAAAGCTTCAATCGAACACAAAGAAACATAGGGGCTTATAGTTTCTCCTCCCAACCTTTTACCGCAATGGTAATGTGAAAAATAATACTTTATGATAACCTACATCCAAGTGGATATATATATCTACATCTCTCCAACACATAGTGCTTGCCAAAAAATGGTAAAAAAGGAAAGGTGAAGATCACCATCACTCTTGTATAAGGGTGGAAGATAAAAGTTAAAGATAGGCCCTTCACAGAGGGAAGCAGAGGTTGTCATGCACTTTTATGGTTGGATGCACAAAATCTTAATGCAAAATAATGTCACTTTATATTGCGCTTGTTATAAAGAATTTTATTATGTAGTCTGTTGCTTTTATTTCTTCCAGATCACAAGTTCTTATAAAGCTTATTTTTCTTCACACTTATAGATCATACATATTTAGAGAGCATTTTTTATTGCTTGCACCGATGACAACTTACTTGAAGGACCTAACTCAATCCATAGGTAGGTATGGTGGACTTTCATGGCAAAACTAGGTTTAAGGGATCTTTGGATGCACAAGTATTATCTCTACTTGGTGCAAAGAATTTGGCTAGCATGAGAGGGAAATGCAAGCTCAACATGTTGGAGGATCCATGACATTATAACATCTATTCAGATATAAGAAAACATAACCAATTGTGTTTTCTTCCTTGTCCAACGTCAACTTTTAGCATGTCATATTTCAATGAGTGCTCAAAATTACAAAAGATATCCAAGATAGTATATTTATATGTAAAACCTCTCTTTCTTCATTACTTCCTTTTAATTTCAAAAACAACCAAAACTATGTTTGTCAACTTTCAACAAATTTTATTCATCATATTCTTTATATGTGAAGTCATTACTCTCCATCCTACCAATATATGATCGTTTTTTATTTTATTTTATTCTTTCTTTAATTTCCTCAAGATCATAACAAGAAAGAAAAGACCTCAACTCAAAACTACCCTTTATTATATAACTCACGGACTCGAATACATAGATAGATCTCAAAAGAAAACTCAAAACTAGATCATACTAAAACTTTATTCTACTAGATCAAGATATAACCAAAAGGATCGAACTAAGAAAAACGATGAAAGTAAGGGTGTGATTGTGATATGGTACCAGGGAAGCTCCCGCAAGCTTGGCATTTGCCAAGGGGAGTTCCCATACCCATGCATTTATCTCTCTTTCTTCGGAGGTGGTGATGTAATATTCTTGGTGACGATGCCCCTTAGGATGTGATTCTCCACCTCGAGCTTATTATTTTGCTGCTTAAGATCCATTTTTTCCTTGCAAAGTTTTCCCAAGACAGCTAGAGCTCCAATAACCCATGGATGTTTTTATAGATGCGGGAGAAAAGGTAACACTCTTCTTCATATTTTCATAAGAGAGAAATCTAGCATTGGGAGGAATCACTGAATTTGGGATTGCTGAGCTCTGAAGTTCCTCCAGCGTGAATCTAGCTTGAAGACGGGAGGTAACTTCTTGATCCTCCTCCATGACATCCACCCTTTTCAAGTCAGCCTCCATCTCTTCCTCCGTTGATTGCCCGAAGTGGTCATCTTTGCTATTTGCTCTTGGCCCCAGCTTCGGATGAGAGATATGACTCTCTCCAACCGACTCTTGCAAAAATATCTTGCTACAAATCTGCTACGGAAACAACTCAAAATGAAAACAGGGGATTTTGCCGTGGTACGGTGGCCAAAACCTTCGGGTGATTATATAATAAATTTTCACCGACCAAAAGAAGTATTGTGCAAGAAAATGGAGTCCGGAGGGCACCTGAGGTGGCCACAAGGCAGGGGGCGCGCCCTCCACCCTTGTGGTCTCCTCATGTATCTTTCAGACTACCTTTAATTTTCCTAATTTTTTAAATATTCCAAAGCAGAGAAAAAATTCTATTAGAACAATTTTGGAGTTGCTTTACTTACCGTACCACATACCTATTCCTTTTTGAAGTTCAAAATGTTCTAGAAAGTATCCCTTATATATTCCTCCAGTGTTATGGTATTGATTATATTTCTCAACATTTATGGGAGTACCTGAGATATAATGTCTGATTTTGGACAGTTTACCACCTTTGGATTTGTGCATTCCACATCGTTGATCTTGATGGCACCGGAATAATAGACCTCCTTGGTAATGTAAGGACCTTCCCATTTAGAGAGAAGCTTTCCTGCAATATATCTTAAATGAGAGTTGTATAGCAAAACATGATCACCTACACTAAACTCTCGCTTTTGTATCCTTTTGTCATGCCATCTTTTAACTTTTTCTTTAAACAACTTGGCATTCTCATAGGCTTGGGTTCTCCATTCATCAAGTGAGCTAATGTCAAATAACCTCTTCTCACTGGTAAGTTTGAAATCATAGTTGAGCTCTTTGATTGCCCAATAAGCTTTATCTTCTAGTTCAAGAGGTAAGTGACAAGCCTTTCCATAAACCATTTTATATGGAGACATACCCATAGGATTTTTATAAGCAGTTCTATAAGCCCATAATGCATCATCAAGTTTCTTAGACCAATTCTTTCTAGATCTGTTAATAGTCTTTTGCAAAATCAATTTAATCTCTCTATTGCTCAATTATACTTGACCACTAGACTAAGGATGATATAGAGATGTGATTATGTGGTTAACATCATATTTAGCAAGCAATTTACGGAAAGCACCATGAATAAAATGTGAACCACCATCAGTCATTAAATATCTAGGGACTCCAAACCTCGGAAAAATAACTTCTTTAAGCATCTTAATAGAAGTGTTATGATCAGCACTACTAGTTGGAATAGCTTCTAACTAGTTAGTAACGTAATCAACAACAACTGAGGAAGGAAAAAGTCCCATATAATCAAAGCCCAAAACATCGAATGGTTCAATAACAAGGGAATAGTTCATAGGCATTTCCTAGCGTCTACTAATATTACCAATTCTCTGGCATTCATCACAAGACAAGAGAAACTTACGAGCATCCTTGAAGAGAGTTGGCCAATAAAAACCAGATTGCAATACCTTGTGTGCAGTTCTATCTCCCGCATGGTGTCCTCCGTAAGACTCAGAGTGGCACTTGAGTAGGATCTATTCCTGTTCATGCTCAGATACACAACGTCTAATAACACCATCTACTCCTTCTTTATAAAGGTGGTAATGTCTTAAATCATAGAAAAACTTTTTCTTTTGCTGGTATGTGAAACTAGGTGGTATAAATTTAGCAACGATGTAAGTAGCATAATCAGCATACCATGGACTATTGCGAGAAGCATTTATTACAGCTAATTTCTCATCAGGAAAGCTATCATCAATAGGCAGTGGGTCATCAAGGACATTTTCTAATCTAGACAAGTTGACTGCAATGGGGTTCTCAGCTCCCTTTCTATCAATAATATGCACATCAAATACTTGTAGCAAGAGAAGCTATCTAATAACTCTAAGTTTAGCATCTTTCTTTTCCATAATATATTTAATAGCAGCATGATCAGTGTGAACAGTTACTTTGGAATCAACAATATAAGATCTAAACTTATCACAAGCAAAAACAACTGCTAGAAATTCTTTTTCTGTAGTAGCATAATTTCTTTGGGCACTGTCTAGAGACTTACTAGCATAACGAATAACATTCAATTTCTTATCAACTCTTTGTCCTAGAACAGCAGCAACAACATAATCACTAGCAACACACCTAATTTCAAAGGGTAAATTATTATGAGGTGGCTGAACAATAGGTGTAGAAATCAAGGTTTTCTTAAGTATTTCAAATGATTCTACACAACCATCATCAAAAACAAAAGGAACATATTTTTGCAAGAGATTAATGAGATGCCTAGAAATATTAGAGAAGTCTTTAATAAACCTCCTATAGAAACCAGCAGCGCCAACGAAACTTCTTATACCTTTGATATCTTTAGGACACGAGATCTTTTCAATAGCATCAACTTCAGCTTTATCAACTTCAATACCTCTTTCAGAAGTTTTATGCCCCAAGAAAATACCTTCATTAACCATAGAGTGGCACTTCTCCCAATTACAAGATTAGTTTCTTCACATCTCTACAAAACTCGATCAAGGTTTCTTAAGCAATCATCAAAAGAAGTTCCATAAACGGAGAAATCATCCATGAAAACCTCAACAATCTTTTCATGAATTTCAGAGAATATAGTAGTCATACATCTTTGAAAGGTAGAAGGTGCATTTCATAAACCAAAAGCATATGTCTATAAGAAAAAGTATCAAAATGGCAAGTAAAAGTAGTCTTTTCCTGATCATCTTTTGACATAGGTATTTGAGAGAAACCAGAATAACCATGTAGAAAGCAAAAATGTGTATCTTTGGATATTCTTTCTAGAATTTGATCAATAAAAGGTAGAGGGTAGTGATCTTTTCTAGTAGCTTAATTTAATTTGCAGAAATTAATTAGCACTCTATAACCTGTAACAATTCTTTGTGGGATTAATTCATTCTTATCATTAGGAACAACAGTAATACCACCCTTCTTAGGGACACAATGAACGTGACTTACCCACTTACTATCAGCAATAGTATAAATTATACCTGCCTCCAGATGCTTTAGTATTTTATTTCTTACCACTTCTTTCATCTTAGGATTTAACTGTCATTGATGATCAACAACTGGTTTAGCATCAAGATCGAAATTACTTTTGTGTTGACATAGAGTGGGGCTAATGCCCTTAAGATCATCAAGAGTATATGCAATAGCGGCACGGTGCTTCTTCAGAGTTTTCAATAATTTCTTTTCTTCATACTCTGAAAGGTTAGCACAAATAATAACAGGATATATCTTCTTTTTATGAAGATAAGAATATTTCAAAGTATCACGTAATTGTTTAATCTCAAACACAGGATCACCCTTGGGTGGAGGAGGATCCCCAAGGATTTCTACAGGAAAACTGTGTTCCAAAATAGGTCCTTTATTAAAGAATATTTCATCTATTCCCGTCTTTCATTCATAAACATATGATTTTCATGGTCGAGCAAATATTGTTCTAAAGGATCGGTAGGAGGCACGACAATAGAAGCAAGACCAATAATTTCATCCTTACTAGGCAATTATTTATCATGGGGTTGTCTACGAAATTTAGCAAAATAAAATCATGGGACATATCCCCTAAACCAACAGTAACAATATCTTTCTCGTAGTCTATCCTTGCATTAACAATGTTCAAGAAAGGTCTACCAAATATAATGGGACAAAAATCATCTTGTGGGGAAGAAACAATAAGAAAATCAGTAGGGTATTTTATTTTCCCACACAAGACTTCAACATCTCTAACAATCCCAATTGGTGATATAGTATCTCTATTGGCAAGCTTAATAGTAACATCAATATCTTCTATCTCAGCAGGTGCAATATCATTCATAATTTGTTGATATAAGGTATAAGGTATTGCACTCACACTAGCACCCACATGACATAAGTCATGATAATAGTGATCTCCTATTTTACTAGAAACAATAGGCATGCCAACAACAGGTCTATGTTTATCTTTAATATCAGGTTTAGCAATCCTGGCAACTTCATCACAGAAATAAATAACATGCCCTTCAGTATTATCAACCAATATATCTTTAACCATAGCAACACTAGGTTCAACTTTAATTTGTTCAGGGGGTGTAGGTGTTCTAGTATAACTCTTACGAACCACAGTTGAAGCTTTAGCATCATCCTTTATTCTAACAGGAAAAGGTGGTTTCTCAATATAAGCAGTACAAACAATAGGATCAACATTATAAGTAATAGTGTATTCTTCAACTTTAATAGGTTCTACAACTTTAACTTCAATGGGAGGATGATATTTAAACAACTTCTACTTAGGGAGAACAACATGAGTAGCAAATGATTCACAGAAAGAAGCTACTATCTCATAGTCAAATCCATATTTAGTGCTAAAATCAAGAAAAACATCGTTATCCATAAAAGATTTAACACAATCAAACATAAGGTTTCACCTGACTCCTTACCTTCATTGAGTTGCCAATCTTCATAGTTGCGTTTAATTCTTTCCAATAAATCCCATTTGAATTCAATAGTATTCTTCGTAAAAGAACCAGTAAAAGAAGTATCGAGCATGGATCGATCATCATGAGAAAGCCGAGCATAAATTTTTTGAATAGTAATTTCTCTTGAGAGCTCATGATTGGGGCATGAATATAACATTGACTTAAGCCTCCCCCAATATTGAGAGATACTTTCTACTTTTCACAAGGCCAAAAATTATATATATAATTCCGATCACGATGAACCAGATGCATAGGATAAAACTTCTGATGAAATTCCAATTTCAATAGGTTGTAGTTCCATGATCCAATATCATTACATAGCCTATACCACGTCAATGCCTTCTCCTTCAAAGATAAAGGGAAGACCCTCTTCTTGACTTCATCCTCGAGCAAACTTGTAAGCTTAAATAATCCACAAACTTCATCCACATAGAGTAAGTGCAAATCAGGATGTAATGTTCCATCTCCTGCATAAGGATTAGCTAGCAGTTTCACTATCATTCCCCAAGGAATTTCATAATAAATATTTTTAGTAGGTGATGTAGGTTGAGGAACAACTCTTTTCTTTCCGGTTGAGGCGAATATACCATGAACAAACCCCTCAAAGTATTATTTTCCATAGTAACAAGTGACAGTAAATTTCCACACACTATATAAATGTTTCCTTACCAAATTCCACTCATCAAAGGCGCTTCACTCCCCGGCAACGGCGCCAGAAAAGGTTCTTCATGACCCACAAGTACAGGGGATCTATCATAGTCTTTTCGATAAGTAACAGTGTCGAATCCAACGAGGAGCAGAAGGAAATGACAAGCGATTTTCAGTAAGGTATTCTCTGCAAGCACTGAAATTATCGGCAACAGATAGTTTTGTAAGAAGGTAATTCGTAACGGGTAACAAGTAACAAAAGTAAACAAGGCGCAGCAAGGTGGCCCAATCCTTTTTGTAGCGAAGGACAAGCCCAGACGAACTCTTATATAAAGCAACGAGCTCCCGAGGACACATGGGAATTACTGCCAAGCTAGTTTTCATCATGCCCATATGATTCATGTTCTTTACGTTGATAATTTGATATGTGGGTGGACCGGTGCGTGGGTGCTGTCCTTCCTTGGACAAGCCTCCCACTTATGATTAACCCCTCTCGCAAGCATCCGCAACTATGAAATAAGAATGAAGATAAATCTAACCATAGCATGAAACATATGGATCCAAATAAGCCCCTTACGAAACAACACATAAACTAGGGCTTAAGATTCTCTCACTCTAGGAACCCATCATCTACTTATTACTTCCCAATGCATTCCCCTAGGCCCAAAAAATGGTGAAGTGTCACGTAGTCGATGTTGACATAACACCACTAGAGGAAATAAAACATACATCTCATCAAAATATTGAACGAATACCAAATTCACCTAACTACTTATAACAAGACTTCTCCCATGTCCTCGGGAACAAACGTAACTACTCACAAAGCATATTCATGTGCATAGTCAGAGGAGTATTAATTATCACTAAGGATCTGAACATATGATCTTCCACCGAATAAACCAACTAGCATCAACTACAAAGAGTAATCAACACTACTAGCAACCCAAAGGTACCAATCTGAAGTTTTGAGACAGAGATCAGATACAAGAGATGAACTATGGTTTGAGAGGAGATGGTGCTGGTGAAGATGTTGACGGAGATGGAAATTATTTCCACCTCCCGAAGGGATGTTTCCCCAGCAGAATAGCTTCACCGGAGCCCTAGATTGGCTCTACCTAGGTTCCGCCTTCAGACGGCGGCGCTTTGTCCCGAAAGCTTCCATCTGATTTTTTTCAGGTCAAAACACAACGTGTTTTAGAAGATGGGCGTCCGGGGCCTGCCAGGGGGCCCACAAGACTGGAGGGCATGCCCATGGGGGCTAGGGCGCGCCCTCAACCCTTGTGGATGGTAGGGGCCCCCTTTGGTGCTTTCTTCGCCCAATATTTTTGACATATTCCAAAAATATTCTCCATGAACTTTCATGACTTTTGGAGTTGTGCAGAATAGGTCTGTAATATTTGCTCCATTTCTAGTCCAAAATTCCAGCTGCTGGCATTCTCCCTCTTCATGTAGACCTTATCAAATAAGAGAGAATTGGCATCAATATTGTGATATAACGTGTAATAACAACCCATAATGCAATACATATCAATATAAAAAGCATGATGCAAAATGGATGTAACACACGTCTGTTAGGACGTCCTAGGGTCGGGCCGAGGCCCCCGCTGAGGAGTCCTGGATTAAGGGGTCCTCGGACAGCCGGACTATATACTTTGGCCGGACTATTAGTCTATGAAGATACAAGACGAAGACTTCTTCCTGTGTCCGGATGGGACTCTTCTTGGCATAGAAGGCAAGCTTGGCGATTCAGATATGTAGATTTCTTTCTCTGTAACTGACTTTGTACAACGCTAGCCCCCTTCGGTGTCTATGTAAACTAGACGGTTTAGGCTTCTAGGGTTTAGCCACAACAATCATAACCTCATAGGCTAGACTTCTAGGGTTTATCTATTACGATCTCGTGGTAGATCAACTCTTGTAATACTCATATTCATCAAGATCAATCAAGCAGGAACTAGGGTATTACCTCCGTAGAGAGGGCCCGAACCTGGTAAACATTGTGCACCCCGCCTCCTATTACCATTAGGCTTAGACGCACATTTCGGGACCCCCTACCCGAGGTCCGTCGGTTTTTACACCGACATTGGTGCTTTCATTGAGAATTGCACTGCGTCGTCACCAGAAGGCTCGATGGCTCTGTAAATCATCTATAACAATGTAGTCCAGGGGGAGATCTTCCTCCCCAGACAGATCTTCATATTCGGCAGCTTCGCACTGCGGGCCAACTCGCTTGGCCATCTAGAGCAGATCTATAGCTACGCTCCTGGCCATCAGGTTAGATTTGGAAGCCTGAATTTCGTGGCCGATATCCGTGGAGACTTGATCTTCGACGGGTTTGAGCCCATGACGGCTGCCTCTGGCCACCTTGATGAATATGACCTAGATCAGTCATCTGGCCGCATGCAAGAGATAGCGCCTTTGACCTCTCTCGCCCTAGATCCAGAGCAGATTGCATCGTCCGAACACGCAAAGCTTAACCCCGCCACGGAGGCCGCATACTCAGCGGCGATTGAGCCGCACACAGACCCAACATCGAGCTGTGCTGGTGTCACCGAAACCTCGGACTCGTCTCGGGCCATGGGTTCTGGACCGCGTGCATCTGCGTCCATCGAACCTGACTGGGCGCCGGTCTTGGAGTTCAGCTCGACAGACATCTTCCAACACTCACCTTTTGGCGACGTGTTAAACTCATTAAAATCCCTCTCCTTGTCGGTTGACTCTCAGTCGAACTATGTCCGGCTCGAATGGGAAGCGGACGATGAAGAACTTCGTTTCCCACCCACCACCCACTTTATAGCCACTGTCGATGACTTAACCGACATGCTTGATTACTACTCCGAAGACATCGACGGTATGGACAATGATGCCGGAGAGGAGCACGAACCACCGCCTACAGGGCATTGGACAGCCACCTCCTCGTACGACATATACATGGTGGATACACCCAAACAAAACAACAGCGATGATGAAAATCAAGTCGAGGATAAACCTCCTGAGATACAGCCAAGGCGCCAATGCCAGCGGCGCCGCTCTAAGCCATGCCGTACTAAAAACAGCAGTACCATCATAGGAGAAAATAACACTCCGGACGACGCCGAAGACAATGAAGACCCCATTGAGCCAACCTTCGAGCCGGAGGAATGGGAGGATGGGCGAGTCAGCCCTGGCGAACAGGCCATGAATGAAGACTCGGAGGATAGCAACTACCTTCCGCTCTCTAAGGACGAGGTGAGCCTCGGTGACGAAGATTTTATCGTGCTTGAGGAGCCCTCCGAATAGGAACGCTTTAAGCGCTGGCTAATTGCCACTTCAAGGAGCCTGGAAAAGAAGTAGCAACAGCTTCAAGCTGATCAAGATCTGCTCAACGAAAGATGGACTAATGTCCTGGCAGCCAAGGAATATGGCCTCGAGCGCCCAATAAAAAACTACCCGAAGCGCAAACTGTTACCACAATTCGATGACGAGGCACCGGAGCCCGTCCTTCCAATGCATAATGTGGCTGACCGACCACCACGTGGCCTGGAAAAAGCATCACCTCGAGCCGAACACCAGCCCGCACTACCTCGCCGAACAAACAGAAATACAACGGCTCGGGGATACATACATGACCTGCGGCATCACTTGAAAAATAGAGGAGGTCAGACAAGATCAATCTATTGATCACGGGTGCATGCCCCAATGCACAACGACAGCCACCTGGCCGGACGTGACAAACATAATCACGACCGAGCCGAAAGCCCCTAATGAACTCCATCCGAGCTATGTCCCGACTTGGCCCGATATGGAGGCGCCGCACACCCCCTTTGCTTCACTGATGAAGTAATGGGACACGATTTCCCAGAAGGGTTTAAACCCGTGAACATCGAATCATATGATGGCACAACAGACCCCGCGGTATCGATTGAGGACTTTCTTCCCCATATTCATATGGCCCGCGGTGATTGCGGTGATGATCTTCACGCTATCAAATACCTCCCACTCAAACTCAAGGGACCAGCTAGGTACTGGTTGAACATTCTTCCCAAAAACTCCATTGGCAGCTAGGAGGACTTGGAGGATGCCTTCCTTGATAACTTCCCAGGCACATATGTCTGACCTCCGGATGGTGATAACCTAAGTCACATAATCCAATAGCCCAGAGAGTCAACCAGGAAATTCTGGACCAGGTTCTTAACTAAATAGAACCAGATCGTCGACTGTCCGGATGCTGAAGCCCTAGTGGCCTTCAAGCACAGCATCCGCGAGAAATGGCTGGCCAGACACCTCGGCCTGGAAAAACCTAAGTCCATGTTAACCCTTACGGCAGTCATGACCCGCTTATATGCGGGCAAAGATAGCTGGCTAGCCCGTAGCAACAACAACATAAGCGAACCTAGTGCTTCTGAAGCCAGAAACAACAACGGCAAGCCCCGACGCAATAGACATAAGCGTCGAAACAACGGTGACAACACCAAAGACACGGCAGTCAACGCGGATTCAGTGGCTCTAAGTCCGGTCAGCGGAAGAAGCCATTTAAGAGAAATAACCCGGACCCGTCCAATTTGGACCGTATACTAGATCGACCATGCTAAATCCACAACACCCCTAATAAACCAGCAAATCATACCAACAGAGAGTGTTGGGTTTTTAAATAGGCCGGAAAGTTAAACGCTGAGAACAAGGAGAAGGGGTTGCAAAGCAAGGACGATGATGAGGAATCTTGGCCATCGAACACAGGGGGACAGAAGAAGTTTCCCCCCAAGTTAAAATGGTAAACATGATATACGCCACCCATATCCCCCAAGAGGGAGCGCAAGCGTGCACTCAGGGACGTCTATGCGATGGAGCCAGTCACCCCAAAGTTCAAACCATGGTCGTCCTGTCCGATCACCTTCGATCGCAGGGACCATCCGACTAGTATCCGTCATGGCGGTTCAGCCGCACTGGTCCTTGACCCAATTATTGATGGATTCAACCTTACGTGAGTTCTCATGGATGGTGGTAGCGGCCTGAACCTGCTCTATCAGAATACAATGCGCAAAATGGGTATCAATCCCTCAAGGATCAAGCCCACAAAAAACACCTTTAAAGGTGTCATACAAGGTGTAGAGGCCTGCTGTACGGGCTCAATCACACTGGAAGTGGTCTTTCATTCCCCGGATAATTTCCAAAGCGAAGAGTTGATCTTCGATATCGCCCCCTTCCGCAGTGGCTATCATGCACTGCTCGATGAACCGCATTCGCTCGATTCAATTCAGTGCTGCACTACGCTTACCTCAAGCTCAAGATGTCCGGACCACGCGGTGTCAGAATGGTCAATGGAAACACGAAACGCTCCCTCCTTACCGAGGAGCACACTGCCGCCCTTGCAGTAGAAGTACAGAGCGGCCTTTCTAGGCATAACCGCAATTCAATAGCCAAGCTCCCGAGCACTGTTAAGTGAGTCTGAACTACTCTGCAGGAGGATAGTCCCGCTCGTTCAGATCTTGACTAGCAATTTGGCCTCCGTCCCAGTCCCAACCAGGCGGCGATACTCGTGCCCGCGTACATAACTACGCACTTAAAATACCATGGGCATGGAAGGAGGCACATCTATTCCGCGGTCCACAATGCGGCTCAACTGCCCCTGGATCTGCATACCTTCACTTTTTCTTTTTCATTTCAGGTTCTCCTCTTCTCAAGGCCCTTCATGGCGACCTCATCATCGGACCAATCAAGGGACAGATATAGCAACAAGGCAAGAAGCTTTGACACACAAGGGAACCCCCAGGTGGTCTCTACTAACGATCGTTAGACCTGTTTTAAAAAACCCACACGCAGCTCACCCTTGGTCGTGGCAGGTCAAATAGCCTTACTTGCTTATTGCATTACTTGTACAAATATGCTTTGATGTATTAATCAAATTACAATGGAAAATAATTCGTGGCTCAATATTTGCAGCGTCAGCTTATTACTTAATTTTTTTCTTGTCTTGATATTTTTTATCTATTGCACCCGTACACTCTGGTACGCCATAATTCGCCAGGGGCTTCATCATACCCCGTAACACGACAATAAAGTCCGAACACTTTTATAGTACAGTTCGGCACCCTGAACTTATAGCATTATAGGCATCGACTCCGAATCATGTCTTTGGTCAATAGCTAGATTGCCCGGCTCTTGTGCTTACTACCTTACGTTCTGCTATATCGGCTAGGGTAGTAAAGGGACACCTACTGCGACTGTGTCCTGATTCTTCCGGACGTGCACCTCAGTAGAGAAAGCCAAAAACTGTCTGTCATGATGCGGGGAGAGCTGGTCTGCTGTCCGAGAGGTTTCAAACCCTTAGAGATTTTTTTGCATTATGCGAGGAATCGGTTTTTATCCGATCAGGTGTTTACAGCATCCCAAGTCCTGACTTCCGAACACTAGGGGCTGGCCTAAATTTTTATTGTCAAACTCCTATGGCTAAGTGAGGGTGATAAAGCTGTATAGTCCGGTTGCCTTGTTCATTGTGCTAAACACCTCTTTAAGGACCAAACTCTAGAGTAAAGAGTGTTTAGATTTATCCCGAACACTCCTGTACAATCTACGTGGGGGCAGAAGCCGACGACTAGCCAACTCTCAGATATCATAAAGGTCCGCACAGGAGGTAAAATTTTAATTATATTACATAATGATCTGTTTCATAATACAAGACAGTATAACATGAGTGTATTCATGGGAATATGATATCCTTAGCACATTTCTCCGCCACAAGGAGGGATCCCTCCAGGACATTGTCAAAATACAGTTGGGGTCTGGGGTGCTCATTGCCCTTGGGCGGCCCCTCGGTCATCAGCTTCGTGGGGTGCATCTTCGCCCAGTGTATCTTGGCGCGGGCAAAGGCCATTCGCGCGCCTTCAATATAGACGGACCGCTTGATGGCTTCAAGACTAGGGCAGGCACTGAGAATCCTCTTCACGAGTCCGAAGTAGCTGCTAGAAATGGCTTCGGCAGGCCATAGCCGGATTATCAAATCCTTTATGGCTAGTTCGGCCGCCCTATGCAACTCGACTAGCTGTTTCAGCTGATCGCTAAAGGGCATTGGATGTTCTGGTCCAAGGTATTGTTACCAGAACAACTTCTCCGTTGATCTCCCCCCTTTGACTCGATAGAATTACGCAGCATCTGACACACTGCGCGGCAGATCCACATACGTCCCTGGAGAGCTCCAAATCCGGGTAAGTAAAAGGAACCTTTCCTCCGCATATCTGCTCTGCATAATCAAAGCCTTACCCGCCATGATCTTCTTGGCCTCCTGGATTTCCTGGATGGGGCCCTGGGCTTCAGCCTAGGCATCTTGTGCGCTCTGGCGAGCCTTGGCAAGTTCGGACTCTTGCTCCTTAAAATCGTGCTCCGAGGACTCGCACTTCTTGATGGCGTCCTGGAGCTCTTGCTGAACCTCATGGACCTGGGCCTCCTGCTTCTCGTGCGCGGCTTTTTCCTTGGCTGCTTTGTCCTCAGCCTCGGCCAACGCCTTCTTGAGGGCCACCACTTCGGCCGTTGCCCCTAATAAAGTTGATGGCACTTTAGTCAGCACAATTCATTCATCCTTCCTAAATATATACACAGGTTACTTCATACCTTGACTGTCTTCCAGCTGCTTCTTCACGCGGTCGAGCTCTTCCTCGGCACGCTCCAGATTTTGCTTCAGTCCGGAGACTTCCGCAGTATGAGTGGACGCAACTAGCAGCGAAGCCTGCTTGTTCACATAGACATTATAGATTAGACTATTGCGAAAATTATTTGATCCTTTGTTCGGTTTTTCTTTCCGAACACCGGACAGAGTATCAGGGGCTACTGTCTATACTGTGACATTCTTTTTATAATTGCATTGCTTACATTAAAACCTATTAGAAGGCTAGTGCGCGCTTCGGTTAGTCAGCTTTTCATGGACTGGATCTTCTCAATCACCGTACCCATAAGGGTACGGTTTTCTTCAACAATCGAAGCGCCTCGCAGCGCTTCTAGCAATCTATCAGGTGCCTCTGGATGGATAGAGGTCACCGGTGGAGTTGGATCACCCCCCTCTTTCGAAAGAGGCGGCCTTCCTAAGTCCGTAGCCACATGGGCCTCCGGAGCTGTATTCGGCTGGGGGCCAAATTGGATACGGCCCCCATCATCGGTGTCCATACAGGTTTGCTCCCCATTGTGTTTGGCAACCGGGCTTTCACCCTCCGGCACCAATGGGATGGCCTCCTGAGCCTCTCCCTTGCTCGTATCCTTCGAGACAATACCTCGATGTTGTCCACGGCCTTGGGGGAGGAGGCTGTCGGAAGCGACCCGCTGTCCATCGCCGACGGGTCCAGCGATCCCTCCGAAGAGGAGGATAGCTCGATGTTGGACTGAGCCGGACTGCAAGTGCATGATCCAGCACATTAAAACAATAAATTAAAAAGGCCGGAAATATTACCGTGTCCGGACACTTACGACTTGGCAAGGGGCTTGTCCCTGGGCCCCCACCCCCAGCAGTTGTTGGTGGCCGCTGCGGAGTTTTCTAGAAGGGAAGCTTTCCCCTTCTTGGACGCCTCGGCCTCTAGATGGGTGGATGCCGTCCTCTTCTTTCTCCCCCAGTAGGGGGGAATGGATTTATTTTTCTTCCTCCTCCTCTTCCCCGTTGACTTCAGCGAAGGAGGAGTGATCCTCGGCATCTTCGGACATTGTGTCCGATGCGCCCTTGCAACGGAGACCATCTCTGGTCCCCTTGGCCTTCTTCTTGGCCTTCTTCTCCGGAACCTGATAAGGTGCGGGAACTAGAATCTTCGTTAGAAGTGGGATTTATGGGCCTTCCGGCAGCGGAGCCGGATAGTTAATCCGCTTCGCCATCTCTAGCCAGGCCTGAAAAAATTGATAGGGAATCTTAGATTCCTTCCACGAGTATGCCAGTAAAGGGTATACCTTGGAAACATGAAACAACTTACCGGATTAGCCTAGTGAGTTAAGATATGCCCACGGTCCTCGGTCGTGGGCGGTGGTGTGATGCCGGCCTTGAAGAGCACCTTCCAGATATCTTCATGCATCATGCCGAAGAGCTCTAGTAGTGTCTAGTGCTTGGCCGGATCGAATTCCCACAAATAGCAAGTCCGGCGTTGGCACGAAAGGATCCGGCGAACGAGCATAACCTGGATCACGTTGGCGAGCTTGATTCTCTTGTTCATCATGTTCTGGACGCACGTCTAGAGCCCTGTCAGCTCGGCTGAAGAGCCCTAGGCCAGGCCCTTCTCTTGGTGAGTCGCATCAGGGCTCTGGATTGGAATACGGGAGCCGCTCCGCAGTTGGTGCCGCGCGCCTCGGTGATGTAGAACCACCCGACTGCCACCCTTTTACAGTCTCCATAAAGGCGCCTTCAGGCCAGGTGACATTGGGCATCTTGCCCACCATGGCGGCTCCGCACTCTGCTTGTTGGCCGCTCACCACCTGCGGCTTCACATTGAAGGTCTTCAACGGTCACATCCCTAATTCTGGTAATGCTTAGTGCTTGCATTAGAGTGATGCATCATGTTTAAATTTCTCAGAAACTTGAAATGGGGATGACAGAACCCCAGCCCCCCCCCCTAAAACAACTAGGGTTTACTAAAATCATTTTCAATGAACCTGAAATGCCCTTCTAAAATGTCCATCATTTTTGTATTGGGTTAAAACCTCTGACAAAATTGGTTCACAATTTTCTAGGTCATCTTAAGGTCACTGAATTAAATCATATGCTATTTGCATTTGGACACTTAAATGCTATATAATATTTTAAATGTCCTACTATTGAGAGCTAACTGTGTGAACACGATTTGGCAAAGGTACCAGTGAGAGGCTATGTACGAGTACATGGTGGGTTTTCACACTGAAGCCGTCCTCAGGGACTGAGTTCTGTGTTTGTGATCCATGAATAGTTACTACCACACATTGGGTTCCGGTAACTCGACCACTCTCGACTTATTAATCAGCCTGATCTCTATCTAGGAGTTGCAACTAGTTTCTGGTGTTTGTAGGTTGTGTTAGTAGTCTACCAAGTGACACCCGGTATAGGTGGGCTTGGGTCAGACTAGGCACCGTGTCTGGGTATGCCAAGCGCCGCCTGTTTGGTGGGCTTGGAACCCTGTACACATCGTTTGGGGCCGTGAGCGACACCCCGGCCGGATCTCCTTGCGGATGGAACCCGAATAGGCGATAAACCAGGACTAGAGTCTTGCGTGGTTAGTCAGGTCGTGGCAGACACCCTCGCCAGGCTTCTGCTTGAAGGTTGCCGAGATACATGAGTGTACATGGCGGTAAGTGGTGAGAGCGTGTGTGAAGAAGTACACCCCTACAGGGTTAATATGATCTATTCGAATAGTCGCGTCCGCAGTAAAGGACCTCTGGGTTGCCTATACAGTTCATAGACAAGTGAAAGTGGATACTCTAAAATGCGCAAGATAAGCATGAGTGCTATGGATGGCGTTCTCGTAGGAAGACGGGAGCGGATCCATAGTGGTATATTGATTTGCTGAATATGTGGACTCGTGCGCGCCACCTCAAAAGAGTTACTTGCACTCGTAGCTTAAGATAGCCACCGAGTCAAAGCTGGCCTGCTGCATTTAAAACCCACCATTCCTTTGTTGATAATGATGCATATGTATTTAGTTCTGATGTAAGTCTTGCTGTGTACATGTGTACTCACGTTTGCCTATTTTATGTTTTGCAGAGAGACTTCAGTCTCACTAGTAGTTCCGTGTGGACTTTGACGTTTAGCTTGTTACCTCAGCTACGATCTTGTGCCCTTGGCAGGATCTGGTAGATAGACAGGCTTCTCAGCCTCCTCTCCATTTGTAGATGTCTGTACTTAGACATGTTAAGCTTCCTCTTGTGATTTGACTTGTATGCTCTGAGTGTTGGGTCATGAGACCCATGTTTGTAATATCTCGCTCCTCGGAGCCTACTGAATAAAATACCTGAGTTGTAGAGTCATGTTGTGATGCCATGTTGTATTTGCACGTATCGAGCATATTGTGTGTATGTTATTGAAATGCTCGGTATGTGTGGGATCTGACTATCTAGTTGTTTATCCTTGGTGGCCTCTCTTACCGGGAAATGTCTCCTAGTGCTTCCACTGAGCCTTGGTAGCTTGCTACTGCTCCGGAACACTTAGGCTGGCCAGCATGTGTCCTTCTTCGTTCCTGTGTAAGTCCCTTCGGGGAAATGTCACGCGGTGTTTACCGGAGTCCTGTTAGCCCGCTACAACCTGATTTATCGGAGTCCTGCTAGCCCAGTTGCTACAGCCCGGATTCACTCGTTGATGACCGACATGTTCATTGTTGGGTCATGTATTCGTGTCCATGTAAGTTAGTGCCACTTTGGGTTCACGACTAGCCATGTCAGCCCAGGTTCTTTGTCATATGGATGCTAGCGACACTATCATATACATGTGCCAAAAGGCGCAAACGGTCCTGGGCCTGGTAAGGCGACACCCGTGGAAATACCGTGCGTGAGCCTGCAAAGTGATATGATGTGTTACATGCTAGATCGGTGTGGCATAGGATCGGGGTCCTGACATCATCCATAGGCCGAAGTGAGGTGGGATGCGGAGGAAGGCCTCGGACATGACAATAAATGCCGAGATGTTGAGGATAGAGTTGGGGGCCAAATCATGGAAGTCTAGCCCGTAGTAAACCATCAGTCCGCGGACGAACGGGTGAAGGGGGACTCCCAGCCCGCAGACGAAGTGTGTGAGGAATACCACCCTCTCCTCAGGCTCCGGGGTGGGGACGATCTGTCCCTTGGCCGCAAGTCAGTGAACGATTTCCTTTGCTAGGTACCCAGCCTCCCGGAGCTTCTTGATGTCCTTCTCCTTGACGGAGGAGGCCATCCACTTGCCTCCTGCTCCGGATCCGGACATGATTGGAGTGCTTTTTTGGGCGGAGAAGGCGAGATCTTGGGCGAATGGAGCTCGAGAATGGATGGGCAGGGGAAGAAGAAGGTGTGGTTAAACAAGGATGAATCCTTATCTCTTTATAAAGGTAGTAGAAGTCATGCGCCTCCCCACTCGCCTTAAAACTCGCCTATTCCCCAAGCACCATGCAAATGACACAGTTGGGTTACCCATGCATGTATTGATGAGAATCCTGTGATAAGGGTACACGATCTTTGCTTTCACAAGACGTGACAATGAAACTGCACCTGGAAATACAGAGCAGCAGGCTAAAAAATTGTTTGAATAATGACCAGGCAATGGAGTCATGTCACACTACAAAAAGTTGTTAGCGGATTGGACTCGTGAAATATTATACTCTCTACGGTTGTGTGTGGTACTTGTTTTGCAGAGCCGGACACGTTTTCTATGTTCGGAAGGCTATGTTGGAATATTCGGAGAAGGAACCCGCCTTTCAATGCCGAAGACAATTTGCGCGCCGGACTCATCATCATTGAAGCCTGGTTCAGGGGCTACTGAGCGAGTCCTGGATTAAGGGGTCCTCGGACAGCCGGACTATATAGTTTGGCCGGACTGTTAGGCTATGAAGATACAAGACGAAGACTTCTTCCCATGTCAGGACGGGACTCTTGGCGTAGAAGGCAAGCTTGGCGATTCGGATATGTAGATTCCTTTCTCTGTCACCGACTTTGTACAACCCTAGCCCCTCCGATGTCTATATAAACCAGAGGGTTTAGGCTTCTAGGGTTTAGCCACAACAATCATAACCTCATGCGCTAGACTACTGGAATTTGCTAATTTGCCGTCTGCCAACTCGTTGCCGTCAGCTGGCGGACGGCAAAGAGAGGCTTTGCCATCAGCCACCAAAAAACGGACGACAAAGAGGCACCGGACGGCAATGGAGGGCTTTGCCATCAGCAAATCTTTGCCGTCCGCTACCCACTGGCAAAGAAGCTTTGACGTTCGCTAGCGGACGGCAAAGAGCATGGGTGGCGTACGTACGGGGACGACCTAACGGCCGTTTTCGTTGCCGTCTCCTGGCTGACAGCAAAACTTCATTGCCGTCAGCCAGCGGACAGCAAAGAGAACGGCCCTTAGGTTGTCCGTTTCCCCCCGGCACCACCCCAATAGGTATGTTCTTTGCCGTCTGCTAGCAGATGACAAAGAACTGACCTACTATAGAAAAAGGGGCCGCGCCCGCGACCCCCCCCTCCTCTCTATCTGCTCTTATCCACCTGCACCGCCACCCTCGACCACCGCTCCGCTGTCCCATCCCATCGACCCACCGCCCCACCAGCACGTCGCCCCGGTCCGGCGCCCCGCCCCATCTCGCTCGTGCCCGCCTGGCCTCGCCGCCCCGCCCCGCACCACCCCCGACGCAGCGCCCGGCTCACCGCCCTG
>NC_041385.1:286659114-286687067 GCF_002162155.2 Triticum dicoccoides
CCCCTGGCCTATGGTGGCACCCCGGCTTGCCGCCCAGCAGCGCCCCGCCCCCGCCGCCCCGGCGCCCGCCGCCTCCTCCACCACCGCCGCACCGCCGAAGGCTTGCCGCCCCGAATAGAAGAGCTCCATAGAATAAGGTTCGCTTCCACCCCCGCCGAAGGCTTGCCGAAATGAGGGAGTCCTGGATTATGGGGTATCCGGACAGCCGGACTGTGTACGATGTCCGGACTATTAAAGCGTGAAGATACAAGACTCAACACTTCGGCCCGTGTCCGGATGGAACTTTCCTTGGCGTGGAAGGCAAGCTTGGCGATCCGGATATTATATTTCCTTCCTTATAACCGACTCCATGTAAACCCTAGCCCTCTCTGGTGTTTATATAAACCAGAGGGGTTGGTCCTTAGAAGGCCGATCACAATTACATTCATACCATCATAGGCTAGCTCCTAGGGTTTAGCCTTTGCGATCTTGTGGTAGATCTACTCTTGTACTACCCATATCATCAATATTAATCAAGAAGGAAGTAGGTTTTTACCTCCATCGAGAGGGCCCAAACCTGGGTAAACACTTGTGTCCTTTACTTCTTGTTACCATCAGCCTTGATGCACAGATTGGGACCCCCTACCCGAGATCCGCCGGTTTTGACACCGACATTGGTGCTTTCATTGAGAGTTCCTCTGTGACGTCGCCGTCAGGCTCGATGGCTCCTTCAATCGTCATTAACGACGCTGCCCAGGGTGAGAGTTTCTTCCCTGGACAGATCTTCGTGTTCAGTGGCTTCGCACTGCGGGCCAATTCGCTTGGCCACTTGGAGCAGATAGATAGCTATGCCCCCGGCCATCAAATAAGGTTCGGAAACCTGAACTACACGGCGGATATCCGCGGAGACTTGATCTTCGATGGATTCGGGCTAGTGCCAGAAGCGCTGAACAGTCGTGATGAGCACGACTTAGACCTGCTGTCAGACGTCGCTCGGGATATCGTCCCGACAGAAACCTCGGATATGACTCCGGGACAGGTCGCTTCACCTAAGTATGGAGGGATGGACCCCATCCCTCAGGCCGTACCTCCATCAGCGATGGAGCCGAACACAGGTTTCACCCCTGAGGGAACCTGTGACTCCGGACCCCCGGATCCATATCTGGACGCAGGTTCCAGTCGGCACGCCCCCGAGCCCTCCGATCCTGGTTGGGCTCCGGTAATGGAGTTCACCGCGGCTGACGTTTTTCAGCACTCGCCCTTTGGTGACATGCTCGACTTATTGAAGTCTCTCTCCTTGTCAGGAGACTCCGGACCGAACTATGTCCGGCTCGAGTCGGAAGCAGACAATGACGGAATTTGTTGCCCACCCACCACCCTTTTCATTGCCACGATCAATGATCAAACCGCCGTGCTTGACTTCGACTCCGAAGACATCGACCGTATGGACGACGATGTAGGAGAATCACAGGAGCAACCGCTCACTGGGCGGTGGATGACCACCTCCTCATATGATATATATATGGTGGACACTCCGAAGGATACTAATGGCGACGAGGCAATGGAGGATAACCCCTCAGGAAGAAAATCAAAGAATGGGCTTTGTCGGCGCTGCTCCAAGCCCCGCCATAGCAACACCGGCCCCGGAGGCGAAAATAATCCGGATGGCGCCGAAGAAGAATATGACCCTGATCAGCCCGCCTTTGAGCAAGACGAACAGGAAGACGAGCAGGTCATCCGAGAAGAACAGGCGATAGACGCATACCTGGAGGAGGACAACTACATGCCCCCTCCGAAGATGAGATCAGCCTCGGCGACGACGAGTTCGGCGTACCTGAGGATCCCGTGGAGCAGGAGCGCTTCAAGCGTAGGCTTATAGCCACCGCAAGGACTACAAGCTGATCAAGACCTGCTCACAGAGAGATGGACTGAAGTCCTGGCAGCCGAGGAATATGAACTCGAACGCCAAATGGCTGACCGGCCACCCCGTGGCCGCGGCAAAATAGGATACCAGCCCGGATACCAGCCCGCACCCCCACGCCGATATACTACGGCTCAGGGCAATAGGCACGACCTGCAAGATATTCTGGACAATAAAGCAAGATAGCCAAGATCGATCTACGGATCGAGGGGGCGTGCCCAGCGCGCGATGACGACCGTCACACTGGATACACCATCAACAAATCCGGCCGGGCCGAACATAGCAACCCAGATCAATCTGACCTGCATAGCCACATAGCCCGGCACAGAGGCGCCGCACACTCCCTTTGCTTCACGGACGAAGTAATGGATCATGAATTCCTAGGAGGGTTCAAACCCGTAAACATCAAATCATACGCTGGCACAACAGACCCCACAGTATGGATCGAAGATTTCCTTCTCCACATTCACATGGCCCGCGGAGATGATCTACACGCCATCAAGTACCTCCCCCTTAAGCTCAAAGGACCAGCCGGACATTGGTTAAACAGCCTGCCAACAAATTCCATTGGCAGTTGGGAAAACCTAGAAGACGCATTCCTTGACAACTTCCAGGGCACATATGTGCGACCACCAGATGCTGATGACCTCAGCCACATTACTCAACAGCCCGGAGAGTGAGCCCGAAATTCTGGACTCGGTTCCTCACTAAAAAGAACCAAATAGTAGACTGTCCGGACGCTGAAGCCCTGGCGGCTTTTAAGCATAATATCCGTGACGAGTGGCTCGCTCGACACCTCGGCCAGGAAAAACCCAAGTCTATGGCAGCTCTCACAACCATAATGACCCGTTTTTTAGCGGGTGAGGATAGCTGGTTGGCTCGTAGCGGCACCACGCCACATTTTGGCACTTCGGACAGCCGCGATGCTAACGACAAGCCACGGTGCAACAGACGTAAGAGACAGAACAACGGCGATACCACGGAAGACATGGCATTCAACGCCGGATTCAGCGGACCTAAATCCGGACAGCGGAAAAAGCCGTTCAAAAGAAATAATTAGGGACCGTCCAGTCTGGACCGCATACTAGAGCGCTCGTGCCAAATTAATGGCACACCGGACAAACCAGCCAACCACACCAATAGAGACTGTTGGGTGTTCAAACAGGCCGGCAAGATAAACGCCGAAAACAAGGACAAGGGATGCACAACGACGATGACGATGAGCCCCGGCGTCCGAATACGGGAGGTGGGGCAGAAGAAATCCCCCCCCCCCCAGGTGAAAACGGTCAATATGATCTATGCCACCCACATCCCTAAGCGGGAATGGAAGCGGGCACTACGGGACGTCTATGCGATGGAGCCAGTCGCCCCCAAGTTCAACCCATGGTCAGCTTGTCCTATCACCTTTGACCGTAGGGATCCCCCTACCAGTATCCGTCACGGCGGCTCCGCCGCATTGGTCTTTGACACAATCATCGACGGGTTGCACCTCATGCGTGTCCTTATGGACGGCGGCAGCAGCCTGAACCTGCTTTATCAGGACACAGTGCGCAAGATGGGCATTAATCCTTCAAGGATCAAGCCCACCAAAACCACCTTTAAAGGTGTTATTCCTGGAGTAGAGGCCCGCTGCACGGGTTCTATAACATTAGAAGTGGTCTTCGGATCCCCAGACAACTTCAGGAGCGAATAGCTGATCTTCGACATCGTCCCTTTCCGCAGTGGCTACCACGCACTGCTCGGGCGAACCGGATTCGCAAGATTCAATGCGGTGCCACACTATGCATATCTCAAGCTCAAGATGCCTAGACCACGCGGGGTCATCACTGTCAACGGAAATATGGACCGCTCCCTTTGAACAGAAGAGCATATGGCAGCCCTCGCGGCAGAAGTACAATGTGGCCTCCTCCGACAAACCAATCCAGTGAGAACTTCGAGCATTGTCAAGCGAGTCCGGAGCACCCCGCAGCAGGATCAGCATGGGTGTCAAGATCGTGAATAGCAGTCCGGCCTCCACTCAAGCCCCTCCAAAGCAGCATTCGTGCCACGCGTACACAATTACGCACTCAAGATACCTTGGGCATAGGCGGAGGCGCATCAACGACCCAGTCGACAATGTGGGTAACCGCTAAATACCTTCATACTCTTTCCCTTTTACCTTTCAGGACACCGCGTTTGTGCAGCATCCTCAGAAGAGTCGAATTGTCAGACTCATATGGAAGAGACACCCAAGGAGTCAACAGACGTTGTGTGCAGAAGGAAATACCCAGGTGGAATCTATTTACGATCATTATACCTGCTTCATCTATCCGCACACGGCTTGCCCCTGGATAGGACATGTCAAATAGTCCTATTTTTATCTCAGCGTAATGCATCCATTGTAAACATACACTTAAACGTATTTTTTGTCAAATGGAGATTGTATATAGCGTCAGCTTATTATCCTTATATGAGTATTTGTTCTCTTATAAATGCTTATTTGGTATTGCATCCGTACACCTTGGTACGGCCAGTTTGCCAGGGGCTTCTTACGACGCCCCATAATATGGCAACTAAAAGTATGAACACTTTCAATAGTGCGGCACCCCGAACTTATAGCACTATATGCATGAGCTCTGAATCATGTCTTGGGTCTATAGTTGGGATATCCCGGCTCCCTTGTTTTGGTGCCTTACGTTCCGTTATATCGGCTAAGGTAGCGCAGGGAGAACTACTGCGATTGTGTCCCGATTCTTCCGGACGAGCACCTCTGTAGAGAAAGCCGAAAAATGACCGGCATGATGTGGCGAGAGCTGGTCGCTGTTCGAGAGGTACTAAAATCCTTAAAGATTTTCCGCTTTAGGCGATAAATCAGCTTTGTCCGATCAAGGCGTATATAGCGCCCCAATTCGGCCTTCCAGGTTCTAGGGGCTTCGCCGAAATTTAAAATTGTAGACTTCTATGGCTAAGTGGAAGTTATAAAGCCGCATAGTTCGATTGCCTCATTCGCTGCGCTGGACACCTCCTTAAGGGACCAAACATTTGGATAAAGAGTGTCCGGGTTTTCCACGAACACCCTAGTGCTAGTCGCGTGGGGGCGGAAGCCGACGACTGGCCTACTTTCAGGATTTTATAAACAGCCGCATAGAAGGTAATATTTTAAATAACAAAAGCGCTACATAGTGCAAGTAACTTCGTCCTTAAAATACAACCATGATAGAAGCGAATTCATTCAAAAATGGTGTCCTTGGTACATTCGTCAGCCACGAGGCGAGCACCCTTCATAACGCCATCATAGTACACCTCGATATGGCGATGCGCCTTGCCCTCCGGTGGTCCGTCCTTGACCATATTCTCCGCATCCATCTTGCCCCAATGCACTTTGACGCGGGCAAGGGCCCGGCGGGCAAGGGCCCGGCGGGCACCCTTGATGCACACGGATCGCTTGATCACCTCAAGCCGCGGGCAGGCATCCATCATGCGCTTGATCAGGCCGAAGTAGCTACTGGGCATGAGCTCACCAGGCCACATCTGGACTATGAACCCCTTCATAGCCAGTTCGGCCGCCCTGTGGAGTTTGACCAACTGCTTCAGTTGGTCACTCAGAGGCATCGGGTGCTCGGCCCCAGCATACTGGGACCAGAACAACTTCTCCGTTGAGTTCCCCTCCTGGGCATGGTAGAACTCCGCAGCGTCTGATATGCTGCATGGCAGATCTGCGAATGCCCCTGGAGAGCTTCGAATTTGAGTAAGTAAAAGAAATGCCTCCTCCACATGTTTGCTTTGCATAAAGAACTTCTTACCCGCTGCAATCTTCTTGGACTCCTGGATCTCCTGCTATGCTTTCTCGGCTTCGGCCTTAGCGTCTTTTAAGCTCATAAGGGCCTTCGCAAGCTCGGCCTCTTTTGTCCTCATATCATGCTCCATGGACTCGCATTTCTTGCCGAGGTCCTGGAGCTCCTGCTGTACCTCACCTACCCTAGAACTTTGCTTTTCGTGCTCCTTACACTGCGAGGCCGCCTTGTCTTCGGCCTCGAACAACGCCTTTTTCAGGGCCACCACTTCGGCGGGGGCCCCTGTTACACGGTCACGACACTTAGTCGTTAGACCCACCAATTCTGCCTATCCTTAATAATATAAGAACGGGGATTACTTACCCTTGTTCTCTTCGAGCTGCCTCTTCATGAGGTCGAGCTCTCCCAGTGCCTGCTCTAGGTTCCGTTTCAGATCGGCAACCTCGGTGGTACGGGCAGCAACAGCAAGCAGCAAAGCATACTTATTTAAAAAAACACTTATGATTAGACTCCTGCGGATTTTAATTGACCCTCTGCTCGGCTTTTCTTTCTGAACGGCAAACAGAGTATCAGGGGCAACTACCTATCAGGTGGTAATTTTGCAAATATTTATTACTTACTTCAAAGCTTGTTAGGAGGCTGGTGCAAGGTTCGGTTAGTCCGCTCTTGGTGGACGAAACCTTCCGAATCACCATACTCATAAGAGTACGGTGCCCTTCGTCCAGGGAAGCGCCGCAAAGCGCTTCCAGCAGACCGTCCGGTGCTTCATGCGCCACGGAAGTCTGCGACACAGATGGCTCGCGCTCCTTAGCAAGGGGTCCCCTGTCTGAGTACGTAACCATTGAAGGTTCCGGAATTGTGTTCGGCTGAGAGCCCGGCTGGCCGTGGCTCTCGTCGACACGATCCGCGGGGATCTTGAACCCCGCGTGTCCGATGACTGGGACCCCGCCTCGGGGCGTCTCTAGAGTCACCTCCCCCTCCTCTGGGAGCCTTTGGGACAACACCTACGTGTCGTCCGCGGGTTGAGAAGTGGCGGCCGTCAGAAGCGAATTCATCTCCAAATTGCTCAGGGACCCGGAGGACGATACCTCGGGGTGATCCCTGGCCGGACTGCACATATGTTTGGCATTATAAATACAAAAACTATGAAGTGAAGTCATGATAGAATGCGAACACTTACGATCGCACTAGGGTCTTCCCCCTAGGCAGTCACCCCTCCTTGCTGAGAGCGGCAGTGACGTAGTAGTCCGGAAGGGGCCCCTTCCCCTTCCTAGACGCCCTAGCCTCCCCTCCTGGGGCGGCTTTTCTCTTCTGCTCCCCCCCCCCGGTGGGGGAAGGTAGGATCTCCTCCTGATTCCCCCCGCCTCTGCGAGAGGAATCCGACTCGTCGTCATTGGACGACAAGGGAATGACGGCCCTGCGCCGAGGACCTTTTCCGGCCCCCGGATCTGCCTCCCCGGACCCCTCTTCCTTCCCGGATGGGCCGTCTTCTTCTTCTTCCTCCTCCCCTTCATGGGAGGAGTCCGCCTCGTCGTCTTCGGATGAGGCTTCCGGCACAACCTTACGTCGAAGACCCTTTCGGATCCCCGGGGCCTTCTTCGCGGCCTTCTTCTCTAGCACCTTGTATGGCGCCGGGACCAGCATCTCCGTCAGGAGAACATCCGCCGGGTCTTCTGGCAGCGGAGCCGGGCAGTTAAGCCGCTCCACTCTCTCCACGTAATCCTGAAGCAAATATGCACAACTATTTAAGGCACTCCCATGAATATATCGGGAAGAACTGTGTCCGGTGTCAGTCTAAGAACTCACCGGCCTAGGAGACCGTGCAGCGTGAAGCCCGCGGTCTTCGAATGTCGAAGGAGGCACTCGGAGGCCTTTAATAGCTCCTTCCATGCGCCTTTGTGCATCATACCATAGAGCCTCTGAAGTGCTCGGTGCTCAGTGGGGATGAACTCCCACAGATTGACTGCTCGCCTCTGGCAGGGCAAGATTCAGCGAACAAGCATGACCTGGATCACATTGACCAGCTTGATGTTCTTGTCCTTCATGCTAGTGACGCATGTTTGGAGTCCGGCCAGCTCCATGGAATCGCCCCAGGATAGGCCCTTCCTCTCCCAGGAGGTAAGCCGCATTGGGGATCCAGATCAAAACTCGGGGGCCGACACCCAGTTAGCACCGAGCGGCTCGGTGATGTAGAACCACCCTGACTACCATCCTTTTACGGTCCCCGCAAAGGAGCCATCAAGCCATGTGACGTTGGGCATTCTGCCCACCATGGACCCTCCAGACTCCGCTTGTTGGCCTCTTACCACCTTCGGCTTCACACAGAAGGTTTGCAGCCATAGGCCGAAGTGAGGCCGGATGCAGAACAAAGCCTCGCACAAGATGATGAACGCCGAGATGTTGAGGACGAAATTCGGGTCCGGATCGTAAAAGTCCAGCCCGTAGTAGAACATAAGCCCGCGGACGAAGGGATGGGGTGGAAATCCCAGTCCACGGACGAAGTGGGTGATGAATACGACCCCCTCGTGGGGTCCTGGGGTCGGAATGACCTGCCCGGCGTCTGGTAGACGGTGCGCTATGTCCGCGGCCAAGTATCCGGCCACCCGAAGATTGGTGATGTGTTCCTCCTTGACGGTGGAAGCCACCCACTTGCCTCCTATTCCGGACATGTTTAGTTGTGCGGGGAAGACATGGGCTTGGGTGCTGGAGCTCGAGGGGGCAAGAGTGGGCAAAGGAGGAAGAAGGTGTGGGTGAAAATGGGGGAATCTTATCCCTTTATAGAGGCGCCGGAAGCGGTGCGCCTCCCCACTTGCCCGTTGGGAATCTCTTGTTTCCCAAGCGCCACGGTTAATGGCATGGTTAGATTACCCATACCCGTATTGATGAGAATCCCGTAATAAAGGGACACGATCTTTGCTTTGACAAGACGTGTCACAGAAACCGCCTCGTGATATGCGTTGTAGCTGGTTGTGTGGAAACGGTTCGAATAATGGATCCGATCATAATAACGTGTCACGTCATCAGAAAAAGTTGTCAACAGAATGCATTTGTGAAATATCATTCTCTCTACGGTAGTATGCGAAGATCATTTCTCAGATCCGTACACGATCTATGTGTTTGTTAATTACTTTGGAGTATTCGGAGGAGGAACCCGCCTTGCAATGCCGAAGATAATACTACGCGCCGGACTCATCGTCATTGAAGCCTGGTTCAGGGGCTACTGAGGGAGTCCTGGATTAGGGGGTATCCGTACAGCCGGACTGTGTACAACGTCCGGACTATTGAAGCGTGAAGATACAAGACTCAAGACTTCGGCCTATGTTCGGATGGGACTTTCCTTGGCGTGGAAGGCAAGCTTGGCGATCCGGATATTATATTTCCTTCCTTATAACTGACTCCTTGTAAACTCTAGCCCTCTACGGTGTTTATATAAACCAGAGAGGTTGGTCCTTAGAAGGCCGATCATAATTACATTCATACCATCATAGGCTAGCTCCTAGGGTTTAGCCTCTGCGATCTTGTGGTAGATCTACTCTTGTACAACCCATATCATCAATATTAATCAAGCAGGAAGTAGGGTTTTAACTCCATCAAGAGGACCTGAACCTGGGTAAACACCTGTGTCCCTTACTTCTTGTTACCATCAGCCTTGACGCACAGATTGGGACCCCCTACCCGAGATCCGCCAGTTTTTACACCGACACCCGCCGCCTCCTCCACCACCGCAGAGCCGCCGAAGGCTTGCCGCCCCGACGGTGCCCTGGCCCCGCCGCCCAAGGTGATTTCTTTATTGTTTTTTCTGTTTAGGTTTAGGTTTTAGTGGTAGGATTAGGTTACTGCCAGATTTAGGTTTAGATAGATAGAAGAAGAAAATAATTGAAAAAAGATAAATAAGTAGAAGAAGATGAAAAGGGGAAAAGGAAGAGGGTTGCCGAGGGGATAGATGGTGGAGCCAGTGGGTCCCGCCGGTCCCGACGCCCATGCCGAGAACCCACGGTCCAAGTGTTGACCCTGACCGTGCATCGACTATTCTCGGCATTGATGGTGGTCGAACACCATTGCGAATTAGGTGGTTAATTAGGGGTTTCCTCGGTGTCGATGGTACCGTAAATAGTAAGTATCGTCAGTGCGAGGTACATGTGGCCGTCAGTGTCGAATAATTGCTATGTTACTCATCTTTCGATTTAAATATTCAGTTATTTGGTCGTTGCGAAGGTCTAGTGTTCGACGAGCTCCGCCCCTGCATTCGTTGGTGAGCACAAATGACATCTCCTCCTCCTCCATTCATTTGCTCTATTCCGGTCTTCGTGCCGATGAAACTTGCTAGCTATAGGTGTCAATCATTAGTATGCGTAACCACTATGCGTCTCCCGTTTGAAAGGGTTAGATCTATAAATATGCATGCATTTGCATATTTATAACCGTGATTCTTTCGAATTGTCCAACGTTATCCATGGACAGCCCGAGTATGTGTAGATTGGGTTTGTTTTCCCATATGGTCAGCTCCGGATCCGATGCAGAATTTTGTCAGTGCCTCCCTGTTGTTCTCCGGGTACACATTCTCTCTGCTTATTAGCGAGACGTGTATCAGGAGAACAGCGGGGAGGTGCTGCCAAAATTTTGCTTCAGATCCGGAGTAGAGCATGGCAAAATGAACCCGATCTACACATACTCGGGTGGGATTAGGACCTATCCTTACCTATTAGCGTGTAGGTTGCGTGGACGTAATAAAACTAACAAACTCCGTTAACTAATGGATATGGTTTGCCTAATTATGTATATATTTCTTGTGTGTCCAGTAGGAAGTCAATATGAGTGATCGTGCGTGGATGTACACCGGTTACACTAGTCAGTATGTTTGGACCAATGAATGGTTAACAAAAACTAAGTGGTTCGTTAGAGCCGCATTTGCAAATGGCCAGAAATTTAGCTAGTGCCCCTGTGTACGGTGCGACAACTATAATCAGAGGGACGAGCTTCAAATGAGTAAACACCTGCAGAAGTTTGGTTTTACACCTGGTTACACGGTCTGGACATTACATGGTGAGTCTGCCCAACGTGCCAGACCCGAGGTGGTTCGTCGTTGCACAGACGAGCATGGTACTGGGACCGCAGACATGGTGCAAGACTTTGACGGTGCTCAGGACTCGGACGAGGAGATGGAGGAATCTGCAAAGGCCTTCACTGAAATGTTGGAGTCCTCAAAACATCCTCTCCACGGGCACACTGAGCTTTGTCAGCTGGATGCCATCTCACAAATAATGGCTTTGAAGGCTCAATTCAACTTGCGCAGAGAGCGCTACGGTGCGATGATGATAGTTTTCGGACAATTTCTACCCAAAGGCAATGTGCTACCTTGAAACCTGTACCAGTCAGAAAAAATCCTCAGTACTCTTAATATGCCCTATGAGAAGATACATGCCTGTGAGAAATGATGTGTCTTATATAGGCTTCAGTATGAGGACATGAACTACTGTCCCATTTGCAATTCTTCCAGGTATTTTGTGGTAGAAAACGATATGGGTGAGAAGACGCAGACCAAAATACCCATTAATGTTCTTTGGTATATGCCAATTGTACCAAGACTTCAACCTCTTTTCATGGTCAAAGAGACGGCCAGACAGAGGACATGGCACATAACGGTCAAAAGAACCGAACTAGATGCAGATGGGAATATGATGATGGCGCACACATCGGATGGTGAAGCGTGGAAGCGCTTCGAAGCATTACATAAGGAAAAAATGGCAGATCCAAGGCATCCTCGAGTCGACGTCATCAAAAATGGGTTCAATGTGTTTGGTCAGATGGCAGCCCCAAACAGCTGTTGGCCCATGTTTGTCATTCCACTCAATCTCCCCCTGGGAAGATTATGCAAAGAAAGAACATTTTCCTGACGTTGATAATTCCAGGGCCCAACTATCCGGGGAAGAATATGAATGTGTACATGCAGCCGCTTAAGGACGAATTGCAAGGAGCGTGAGATAATGGTTCAAGACATACGACGCCTTTAGCAAAGAGAATTTCATAATGCGTGCCTGGTACATGTACTCGACACATGACTTGCCGGCGTATGCGCTATTCGTTGGATGGTGTGTGCATGGAACGTTCCCGTCCCACACATCCAAGGGAGCTCTTGAGTTTCGTTGGTTGACGGCGGGGTGCTAGTATAGTTGGTTCGACTTGCATAGACACTTTCTAGATCCTCGCCATAAGTTCAGGAAAGACAAGAAGAACTTCATGAAAGGTAGAGTTGTCAAACACTCTGCACCACCTGCGTTGACAGGCCAACAGACCCTAGATCAGATAAACGCTCTCGAGCCAGATCTAGAGCATCCTGGGTATTTCAAGAGGTATAATAAGGAACACGCATGGACTCACAAGACATGCTTCTAGGATCTGCTTTACTTCAAAGACCTCATTTGCCCACACAACATCTACGTGATGCACACTGAAAATAATATCGCCGAAGCCATTTTTGGTAAATTGTTTGGCACAGAGGGGAAATCAAAGGATAATACTAAGGACAGAGACGATCTAGAGGAGCTCTGTGATAGACTGTTACAAAACATGCAAGAACCGAAAGGAAAGCGGAACTGTAAGAAGCCAATGGCATGGTTCAATCTTGGAAGGCCAGCTATGAAGGAAATTGTTTTGTGGGTGAAAAAGCAGTTGATGTTCCCCGATGGGTATGCAGCACATCTAAAGAGGGGAGCGAATCTAGATAAATTGAAAATATTTGGTCTAAGAAGTCATGATTGGTGCATATGGATAGAGCAGATAATGCCGTTGATATTGCATGGCTTCATCCCTGAGGATGAATGGCTAGTACTGGCAGAGCTGAGCTGTTTCTTCCATGTTCTTTGTGGGAAAGAACTATCGCCTGGCCTCCTAGAAGAAATGGAACAGTTGGCGCCGGAGTTGATCTGCAAGTTAGAGATGATCTTACCTCCAAGCTTCTTTAATCCAATGCAACACTTGATTTTGCATCTCCCGACCGAAGCACGATTGGGGGGGGGGAGCGTGCAAAATCATTGGTGCTACTCAACTTATAAGACGCAGAAGACGCTTTGAGCAAAATGTAAAAATAAACATAGAATAGAAGCATCAATGGCCGAGGCATTCATCACTGAGGAGGCGTCAAACTTCGTGACAGCACACTACGAAGCCAAAAATCATCATTTGCATAATCCGAAGCCTCGGTACAATGCTGACGACCCTACAAAGGGTCAATCCAACCTTAGCCTATTCAAAGGGAATCTCGCACCATCCGGTGCTTGGAAACTAGTATCGTTGGATGTTGAAGAATGGCGGACCATTTCGCTGTATCTCTTTAACAACCTAACAGAAGTGCGGCCGTACATCGAGTAAGATCTCGTTACATTGTTTTGCAACTTCTAATTTCTATGAACTGCTCTTATTCCTGGATATTTGATTCAGTCGATACATCGCCATATTCCCGTATGGGGCGGTGATCCAAAAGGATTCCGTCGAAGAGTATGAGCTTCTAGCAAAGCAAGGAGGCGAATATCCCGGTTTCATCTCTTGGTTCAAAAAATGGTAATTTCCATTAGACCCTTTCATTTCTTTGGCTAATTCAGAGATTATGGATGCCGAATTGAGACAAGTAGCTAATGGTTTTGACTATAAGGTCCATTCATTTGACAATTACAACATCAACGGGTATTGCTTTTGTTCCTATGGCAAAGAGCTATCTATGGCTGACCGAAAGTCTACAAATTGTTGTGTCTCTGCTATTGGCGAAGGAGGTGTCGAGTATTATGGAAGAGTTGAAGCAATTTATGAACTTCAATTCTATGGTGATAACCCACCAAATGTCGTACTCTTCAGATGTTATTGGTTCCAGCCCAGGGAAACTAGAAGGACTCATGAACATATAGGGCTAGTCGAAATCAAACAAATCACACATTTCGATGTTCCCGATGTCTACATTACGGCTCAACAGGCAACCCAAGTTTTCTATCTACCGTGGGCCTGTCAAAGTGATCCAAATATCAGTGGTTGGGATGTCGTTTATGAAGGTCCACCATGTGTTAGACCACCTCCCCCCAATGAAGAGGATTATGAACGTCACATTAACCAAGACACATATGATGAAGGAGAATTCTTCCAAGAAACACGTCTTGCCAAAAAACGTCCAAATAATCATAAACCAAAATGTTTACTATTAGATATATTCTATATAGTGGGCATGAGCAGTTTCATGATTTTTGAAAGTGCCTAAGCATTTTTAGAAAAGCTGAAAACTTACAGAAAGAAAAGAAAAACAAAAAGAATGGAAAAGGAACTCACTAGGCCAACTTACCCCGCCAGGCCACCTGGCAGCCCAGCACTGTGCTGGCCCGCATGAGCTAGCTGCTTCTTCCCTGCCAAGCAGGCAGGGAGGTGACCGCCAGCGTGCCCGAGCTCGCCACAGCATGAGCTGCTTGCCGCCCAAGCAGTTGGATGCGTGGATGACTTCCACGTCGTCGCACCGACGCCCTCGGCACCTCACTCTCCCCCCAGTGCCTCTCCTTCGCCGTCTCTGCCCATGGCCAATGCAGCCACAGTCGCACCACCATTGTAGCCGCGGCCACCATCGTCTCCAAACCACCTCACCATGTCCAGAAGCTCCGCCGCCCTCCGCTTCATCGAGCAAACTGAGCCTCGACCACTCGTTCACCCCTGAGCCACCTCAACAACCTCGCCTGACCTAGCCGTCGCCGGAGATCCCCTTCACTGTCACGCTCGCTCGAGCTCGTCCCCGACCTCGCCGTCTAGCTTGTCGTGACCACCGTGAGATTCTTAATCTCCCCTCCTCTCCCTTCTCGCTGCTGTCCACTGCAACGACTGCAACGAGCACCACTGCATGTGTCGCCACCTGAGCTCATCGCCAACGCAGCTCCGGCCATCCAACGGCCACGCCATCCTGTCCACTGACCTCATCACACCTCGTAGGTCACGTAGGAGCTGGCCCCGTTCCTCCAGAACCACCGCACTGACGAGTTCGGCCTCACCCGAACTACGGTATCCGTAAAGCTCGTTACCGGCGTCGTCTCCGGCGACCTTGAGCTCAACCACCAGCACCCCTCGACGCGGCTTTCTCCCAGCTGCTCGTAGGTGGCCCCTATCGCCCATTTGGTCGCCGGAGGGCGAAACCTCCACCCTCTGCCATGTCTGGACGTCACCAACGAGTCAACCCAGTTTGACCAGGGATTTGACCCCCTGGGTCACTGACATGCGGGGCCTGCCCGTTAGTCAAACCTAGGTTAGTAGTTAATCTAATCCTAATTACTTAATTAACTAAAAGTGACACTGACCAGTGGGTCCCACTGGTCAGGTTTGACCTGGACCACCCAGTTGACTTGCTGACGCAGTAATACCTTTTATGGATTTATTTTTATTCAGGAAATTCTAGAAAATAGTGCTAATTTTAAAAATTCATAGAAATTAATCTGTAACTCCAAATGGAAAGTGTTATATATGAAAAAAATCAAAAAATCCAATCTATCCATTTGTACTAGTTTCGTGTATGTTTAAACAAGTGAACTTTGCTGTTTAGTGCAACACATGATAAGGCACTATTTAAGATTACAAAATGAGTTTGAGTTTGAATCTTTTGTTCAAAATAGCTCAAACCCATCTGGTTATAGTTGCATTAGCCCAACACACTCATTTTGTCATGTCACATGCATGCATCATATTGTTGCATATTGTTGTGTATTGATTGTGTTATTGGTGCTCTCCGCGGTAGGTTCTGTCTCGGAGGATTACCGTGAGTACCGGATCGAAGGACAGTACCAGACTACCGACTTGCCAGGCAAGCAACCACCCAATTGATCATATCGATAAAATCCCATGTTCTCACTCATGCTCTCATTTACTACATTTAAGACAACCAAATTTCAAACTGATGTGTGCTGCGGTAGTTAAACCCGTTTCCTCACATGATCTGTGATTGCCACAGTAACTAGATGAAACCCACTAGTATGTGCAGGATTTGATTGAGCCATGTTTGTGTTTCCTACCTTGCTATGCCTGCTATGCTTAGAGTCGTGTCAGGTCTGATTCATCCGGGTGATGGGCTAGAGTGAAATGATCATGTCAGTAATGAGAGTGATGTGTTGAACACGATTTGGTAAAGGTATCGATGAGAGGCCATGTAGGAGTACATGGCGGGTTGTTTCATTCGAATTGTCCTTAAGCACTGAGATCTGTATGTGTGATTTAAGATTCAGCTACTACCATGCATTGGGCCCTGAAATATGACCCCGCTCGACATATTAGCCACCCTTGTCCTCTGTATAGGAGTTGCAAGTAGTGTCTGGTGTTTGTAGTATACATGACGCCGTGCGCAGCCCTGACCGTCGGGGTGGGCTGTGATGCGGTATGTACATGGTCGGGTATGCCGAGGGCCCGTTTGGTGTCTCGGAACCCTGTACACATCATTCGGGGCCGTATGTGGAAACCTCGGCCGGACTCCCTGCGGATGGAACCTGACTAGGCGATAAACCTGGACTAGAGACTTGTGTGGTTAGTCAGGTCGTGGTCTACACCCACGTCGGCTTTCACTTGAAGTCTGCCGAGCACATGTCGTGTGCAGACGCTAAGTGGTGGAAACATGTATGAAGAAGTACACCCCTGCGGGGTAACATCATCTATTCGAATAGCCGCGTCCGTGGTAAAGGACTACTTGGTTGCCTATACAGTTCATAGACAAGTAAATGGATACTACTAAAAGCCTCAAGACAAGTGTCAGTGTCGTGGATGGCCGTTCCGTAGGATGACGGGAGTGGATCCTCGGTAGTTCATTGATGTGGTGAGTAGTGGACTCGACTGCTCAAAAAGATTTCAAGTTGGTGTCCCGTAAGATAGTTTAGCCAAGAGTCAAAGTTGGCTTGCTACAATAAACTCCACTATCCCTTCCTTGATAATGTGCATGTATGTAGGATCTGATTTAAGTCTTGCTAAGTACCTTTGTACTCATGTTTTCCTAATTATAGTTGCAGAAGAGACTACCGCTGCTTTTGATGGGTTTTACGTAGACCTTGACATCGACGAGTAGCCTGAGGCCCAGGTGGTGATCCTGAGCACATTATGGACCCTTGTAGGATAGATAGGCTTCCTCAAGCCTTTTTACTCTCTAGATGTCTGTACCCAGACATGTTGCTTTTTCTTGTGGCTTGTATGCTTGTATGACTTGAATATTGGGTCATGTTACCCCTATCTGTATGAATGATATGTATGGCTCTCTGGAGCCTTTTAAATAAAGTACTTGAGTTGTAGAGTTTTGTTGTGATGCCATGTTGTATTTACACATATCGACCATATTGTGTGTATGTTTGAAATGCTTGGTATGTGTGGGATCAGACTACCTAGTTGTTTATCCTTGGTAGCGTCTCTTACCGGGAAATGTCTCCTAGTGCTTCCACTGAGCCATGGTAGCTTGCTACTGCTCCGAAACACTTAGGCTGGCTGGCATGTGTCCTTCGTTCTTGTGTATGTCCCTTCGGAGAAATGTCACGCGGTGTTCCTTTAAGTCCTTGTAGCTTGCTACGACATGGGTTCATTCGCTGTTGATCGACACGTTTGTTGCTGGGTCATGTATGCCTATCCCTGTAAGTTAGCTCCACTTTGGGTTAACGACTAGCCATGTCAGCCCGGGTTCTCTGTCACATGGATGCTAGCAACACTAGCATATACGTGAGCCCAAAGGCACAAACGGTCCCGGGCTTGGTAAGGCGACACCCGTGGGAATACCGTGCATGAGGCCGCAAAGTGTTGTGAGGTGTTACATGCTAGATCGATGTGACTTAGGATCGGGTCCTGACAGCGTTGGCATCAGAGCCGGACTTCCTGTAGGTTCTTCAAGCCAAACTGGTCTATGTCGAGTCTAGAAATGCTTTAGTTATATGTAGGGGAATTGATTTTGGAATGGAACATAAGGATCTTTCTACTCCTTTACCTCATGGCATTATGATCTTAGTCAGTCCATTATTTCCACAGGGGTTAAGGACTAGGACCACTTCTCTCTATTAGGTTCACGTGTTACTAACACGTAGTAACTTATAGGATTGTTGGTTACAAGCCCCAGTTTAGTTCTACTACCTCGGTATGCTGTTAGTTGGACCCAGAACCTTGATATGATGTTGTTGAGTGTCTATGCAATCCTTTGCAAAATGTCTCAAAATCCTTTTTGAGCATTTAAAGCCGTCAAGCTGTCCAATTTCTGCTAGATATTCTAATGCCTTTGTATTATTTGGTGTTTCAGATGTCTTCTTGCACTACACACCAGGTGGTACATCTGACTTAGTGCATTGACGTGCCCGGGCACACGGCCATGCTAGTCCATGTGATGAGAGAGACATGCTATAGATGGTATCATGAATATGCGGCGAAGAGCAGTTCCGCGATTTTAATCAGAGTCAGTATATCTGCATCGTGAGGATCTTTCCTTCTTATCCCGGAGTTACCGACCCCCTTCACTGGTCCTACGGGCTTGGTATTACCATGGAGATGTCCATACATTATGCGCTTACTCTATGATCACTATCATTTGAGCCGTGTATGCATCACTTCAGGACACCGAGTTTCGCTATCTGCCGGCAGCACACACTGGTCAGGAGGGCTATTACACTGGGCTTTATGCTGATGCTTCTCATGAGGAGCCACATCTTCACACCACCACTGGGACTGAGACAACCGTGCCCTTTGCATGGAGTTGTACAACAACCACGTGGACCACTGGGCCACCCTGACATGGTTGGCACCTGCCGTGCAGACCGGTTACCTTGATATGCGGGATTTGTACCACGTTCACACCGGTCTGCCAGCTCGCATGGACTATCTAGATGTTGGAGGTATCATGCCTCCACGTGGGTGTTGTCTTCCACCGTTCGTGAGGCCAAGGCGTCATCCGAGTCCATATGGTCCACAGGCCCGACGTGACCATGAGTTTTCGGATCCGCATGTTCCGCTTCCAGGCTATGCGGGTAATCTCTATGAGGACTACTACGGAGATGGAGACGACTGGGCTGAATCATGCCAATAGTAGTATGTAGTAGTTGTATCTCCATAGTCCAGCGCATCTTGTGGAATATGTCTTAGTGTGTACTAAATTCCGGAGGTGTAGAAGAATAATGTATAGGAGCTTGGAATGCCTCCGATGGTATGTAATCTCTCTTTCACCGCAGTTGTACTTCAGTTTGGTCTTGTGCTAAACCGTGTATGGTGTGTATGACGATTGGTATATATATGGCAGTTTCTGTATTACCATGTCGTACAGATGATCATCTTTGCATTCCATGTCATCCATTACATTCTGCACTCCTATGTCGGGATTTTGTCATCCTTGTCTAAACCGTTGTTTTCTTTTCCTAGGATGGTCAACACCCGAAAAAACCCTGCTACCCCAGAGTAGGCTGAAGGCAGTGGTGCTAGAAATGCGGATCAGCCTCATCCTCCATCCTTGGCTGAGGTCATGCTACTGGCCGAAAGGAACAAACATGAGACCAACCGTTTGCCGGAACGCATTGACCAGAACACACACTACAAAAAAATACACTTCCATGATGATATGTGTTTGTCACAGTAGGTCGCGTTTTTTGTGATGGATGTACATCCATGACGATTTTATGACAGAATCAAGATAGTCATACCTGTGCTGTCGTAGAAGTGTTCCATGACATTACCAAAATTATCATCATGGAAGTGTCCACTTCCATGATGATAAATCGCGCGTCATAGAAGTGCTTTCGTCAGGGTGACTGACACGTGGCATCCACCGTAACGGGACGCCGTTAACCACTGTTAAGCTATCAGGCCCGGTTTTGGATCTGATAACTCGCTAACAGCCATGACCAATGCCGATTTTCCACGTGTAAAATTATCATTGGCCGATGGAACCACGCGTCAGCTCCCCGTTGGCACATGTCTCACTCATCCAACGGTCGAGATAGGCCTATGATATGTTGACACGTGGACGGGCCCAAAAGTTGCCCATAAAGTTTAAATGGGCCGGCCCAACTAAAGGCCCACAAGATTTAGCGGTCCATAATGGGTCGGCCCAGCTAAAGGCCCACAAGATTTTGTAGACCATAATGGGCGGGCCCAGCTAAAGGCCCAACATTCTCAGTTAAGGCCCGTATGACTAGTGTCAAATCGGCCTGTCAAAGGCCTGTACTAAACTTGTCATCATCGCGGCCCATGGTCACTTCTGGCCCGTTAACAGTACGCTAAGTATTTGGGCCGAATTACAGCCCGTGTATTTCCGGCCTGTTAAAGGTCTTGTTTCATTTGCGCCCATTTACAGGCCATTGAAACTTTCGGCCATAAACGACCGTGAAGGATTTGGGTCATATTCGGCCATGTGTGACATTCGGCCTATTAGAGGCCCACTATAGATTTGGGCCACTTTCGGCTTGTTCTGTTTTTCGGCCTGTTAACGTCGGACGAAATCGATGGGCCATATGTGGCCCAACGTCACACCGGGCCCATTAACGGCCCATATAAAATTACGATAATCTAGCCCAGCCAAACTTCCGGCCTGTTAAAGGCCCATGTATTAGGTCGGCGCATTTACGACCCGTCCGAATTTCGGCCTGTGAAAGATTCGCATCGTAAATGGACCACCATTTCGGCTTGCTAAGACCAGTGTGTTATTTGGCACAATCAGGGCGCAATCTCACTTTCAGCCTATTAAAGGCCCATGTTTTTTATGGGCTCGAGATATTTACACCTGTAAACTGCCTATTGTTACCGAGGGCCCAAATTATGTTTAGGCCTGTTAAAGGGCCACTCTGGGCATAGGACTACCAGAAAAATACGAAAGCTTATGCTGATTTAGGCCTAGATATTTTTAGTGGGCTATGCGCAAATTTCGGCCCATAATCGTTTTTAGCCCAATTGGAATGGGGCCTGACGAATGTTGGCATGTTGGGCTCCTACAAAGCTTTTGGCCGAATACATTACTAAGATAAACCTACACTATACAAAACTACATCGTAATTACTCCAGCCTTTGGCAGCATCATAAATGTTGTATCACAACAAAATAAATTCCAACCATGCAACAAAAGGCTTGTTGACATAAAGTTTACAGTCCTTGCAGATAAAAGCACCATCATATGTATAGAAGCATAGATCATTTGACCTGAGTGCTAATTTTTTAGGCTGTAGAATCTGATGGAGCAGCACGATCTTCACCTTTTTTCCTCCATTGCTCTTGAACAACGAAGCGAATGTCTGATAGTCTGGTTTCAAAACCATTCATATCTTGACGACATTTGTCAACCACTATTCTTGTTTCCGAAACAATGTCCATTAGGGATTGGACTTGTGTCTAGAGCACGGATATATCACTCTTTCTAGCAGGAAGATTTTGTCCAGTAGGCGATTTGGACGAGGTTACCTTGACAACAAACCCAGAATTACGTAGGAAGGTGCTTTTTGCACTTTTAGTGGAGAGATACTGACGCACTGCAGCAAGAGGTGACATTGTGCCTGTGGTAGCCTCATCACCTTCAGGTGGTTGTGGTTGTTCAATCATTTGTTCAATAGCTTCCTGAAAGCTTGAACTTGTAGATTAGTGTACCAGATAAGTTACTAATGGGATAAAAAGAAATAAAGTCGGTTACACGTTTATACATAACTTATTTTGGTGAACTACTGTAATACATTAGCATGTATTGTAGTGTCAACTATATAATAAAATCACTTTCGGAACATATGTCCATGTTGCATGCCTTCTGTGTCTATTTCCTCACATTCTTAACATCTAAGGATAAAGAGACATGCTTTAAAGTAGGATGAACATAGTATGATATCATTCATATCATGGGCAAACAGATATAAAACAAACAGGCTATTTTATCATTTTGTGCACACGTGAACATAACAAGTAGATTATAGATCAAGACCAAAAGAATATCCTTCATCCATTTTAAACCATGTAAGGTGAAATGATATGTTAAGACAACTATGTATAAAAGTGAACAGAATAACTGACATTGGCTGCAAACCAAGTAGTTAAATGAACACATCACAATACCAATTAGTTCAAGGCAGGAGGAGTAAGAACTTACAACAACAGCTTGAACTGGTGTGCTCATGCCCTTCATGTTGCTGGTGTGGCACTCCTTGAAGATTTGCACTGCATTCGGTTCAAGTTCTTTTTGGTCCACATGGGCTTTCCTCTGTATTTGGAACAAGTCAATATAGATATGATAATATGACACAAAAAAAGAAGGAAGAAGCAGCGATTTACAAGAGCCTCGCAGTGTGCAATATAGCTACGAGATCCTGTTGTCTGTTGGAATTTCACTTTAGAACGGTTGGTCTTGTTCTTCAAACAGCCACTAGTAGGGAAAACCCTAGAAGTAGCACGTGTTTAAAGCCTATCAGTAGCACAGGGAACCGCACTACTAGTAAGGCAGTACAGCTAAAGGTTAGCAATAGCATGGGTTGGACCGCGCTACTGCTATATTGATTTAGTAGCAGCGCTTTCTAAAACGAGCGCTACTGGTAATTAGTAGTAGCGCTTCTCCTAGCACGCGCTACTACTATTATTCCGTATTTCTTTTTGATTTCATGTTGTATTCATACACCTTTATACAAGGTGTCATACCGCAACAATTTAGAGAATGATTTTACATCATAATGAGTTATTATATCAGTGGGAGAAAAAACGTGGAATAGTTTCAAGTGGATGGACATCCACTTGAAACTAATCCATGGTTATTTCACCCAATGTTATAATAAATATCATCATCATCATCATCATCATCATCATCATCATCATATCATTAATAACTTATCATCATAATACATCATTGTCATATAACACCTCCTCATGATCATCATTTTCATCAATGAGATATCGCATACAATTTGGTCACTAGACATAATCACAACTACTCATCATCATCAACTATCATAAACATATTGTACCTCATAGGACCTACTACATTCTCTTAGGACCTACTATATTATCTTAGGTAAAATAGCATAAAACAAGATAGCCCCTAACTCTCCATTATGGAGAATGGAGATTTTCCTGTCTCCAATTCTTGCCATTTGCACAACGCTGCTCCCAAGAACCTCCTTACGAAGGTCCATACATTTCTTCCATTCATTCATTATCATGTGTTCACCGTTTTTAGAAATCCGGTATGCACAGGTGAGATTCGTAGGACCACCTGGCTGTATGTTCAAAACATCAAAGCGACCATTCTGATACATCAAATGAGGCACACAATCCATCGGGATTTTCTGTTCAAAACATAGTTTAGTTTTAGAAGTATGCAAAAGATGCATGGATGTCGTAATAGTAAAAAATCTTACAAGTAAATCTCCATGGAAGTTATCTTTGTTCAACACGCGCACTAGTGGCACGTATTCACCATAATTTGGAGGACTTCGATAAAAGGCATTGTAATTCTCAATGTTGGTACAATATGTGACCAGATGATATTTCTCTTGATAAGTTCACTCAGAGCCATCAGTGTAGTTGGTTCTGTCTACCATCTTCCACACACTATTTTGAAGAATGAAAATAAGCTATCAATGGAAATAAGTTGTCAACTATTTTGAAATAAACAATATAAATTACTTAATAACTATGTTTGAGGAACTCACATAGCGGTAGAATTGGAAGCGTATCAACAAGAACCCAAATGTCCAAATTGTCTTGGTCAACGTCAGGATCACCAGGATCCATGGTGACAAACATACCCTCTTGAAAATCATACATCTTGCAAAGTGCTTCCCAACCCGGGCAACGAAAATTGGATATGCTCTCAGAATTGTATAGATTTACCTCAAAATCCATACCATGATGGGTCCTTAGGTTAATTTTCTTTGTTTCATTCCTCTCATGATCTTCAAAACCCATCCTCTCCAAGCCATAGCGTCTTGCATGGCATGGGATAAGCTGGTCAAATTGTAAAAGACGAAAATTACACGTTGAAGTAGTAGAAGTCGAGCTTAGTTACGAAAAAAACACTTAGCGTTGTAGCGTACCGTTTCACAATCAAAGGCCTCCTCAAGCTTAATGCTGAAGCGCCGACCTTCGTCCAGGTGAGGCCTATCACAGAAACCCTGGTTGTCGCCGCACCAGGAGCACTCCCCGGGACCTTCTTCGTCCGACGACATTTCCTATGTTCATAATTCAAAGATTAAACTTGTACAATTAAATATACTAGTTGAATGCCCGTGCGTTGCCACGGGACTTAAAAATGTATACATCGGTCATTGTTCTAATTCAGAAGTGCATGTCAAACATGATGGATATTGATCGATATAATAGCACCTACCAATTCTTTCTCCCGTTGCTTTCTCTATCATGTCTCTTTTGAACGTGAGTAAGAGAGACCCCTAATGTATATTTTACAAATTAAAATTGTGTCCTTAACTTCCTATGCCATCATCTCTTCCATGACCTTCCTTGAATCTAGAAAAAGCGGCTTTCTCCCGGTCGTTCCTCCTATCCACATCCATAGACTTCATCCATCTTTGCTCTATCATTGTCGTCAATTCAGATGTTGGTCATTTTGCCCTAACTATCGCTTGGTCACTTCTTCAAAACATTAGAAGATATATGAAATGGTGCATATGTGTCTAGAGAAATAGTGAGTTGCGACGACGACATACCAACAAAGGGACATACAATCAGCAACTCCCCTTGTATATCTCGAATGGGGTAGCCACGTGTATAACCAATGTAACTTGGAACATTGAACTAATATGTCTCCACCAAATATGAAGATATTTTCATGATTATGAATGCTCCAACGCCCTAGTATGATCACTTTGTTGAAGCAGGGTGAGTGTTGCCTCTGATATGCATGAACAAGTATGTCCATGAGTGACAGGCCGAGGTGCTTCTCCTGGTTGAGCCTTTATGGAAAAAGAGTGAGCGCAACACTGGATGAATACGTGCACACATAATAGATTCTAAGCTCTCCACCATCATACTTGTATCCTTTCTTTAATAAGAAAAATAGTAAGGATACACAAATATGATAAGAGCACGTTGTTGGTCTACTAAATAGTAAATATGGTGTTCGAGATTGACCTAATTCACAACGGGAATCATTTCTTCAGGGAGAAGGCAAGGTTACATATCTTCCTCCATTATTCAAATATTCACAAGTAAATGTTTTTTATTGACATCTTAATTAAAAATAGATTTTCTATCTTGCTATGCATGATTGATTTCCAAACGTGTAGAGAGAGGAACTGAACATGATTCAAGCCGCAATACGCATGATGACCCCAAATTGGAGCATACTACTCAAAGAAACAGGAATATAGGAGTTTATCAACATCATGATGACCACAAAAATAGACTTATGTTTCTCAACTCTTGATGGAATTCTGTAATGTGTGGATCACTTCAAAATCGTAAATAACACGAAATAACTTTCAAACTATGAAGATAAATAAACATGACAATGTTCAGTTCTCTTTTGTGCTGATCATTCTATGTACGAGTATTCAGTTATGGGGAAAAAATTCTAGTCATCCTGGAGTATGTTTTATCCACACATCCAATCTAGCTCCCAATACAATCGAAACAGGGTGAAACCAGAAGCTAAAACTTCATCACTCACAATGATCAAAATGGCCTCTTGAGCCCCCTGAAGTCCACCATCTCGATGCAATCTACATTGCCCCTGAAACCATTGAGCAGCTCGTTGGCCCGATCTTTGGTGACGTCACCGCAGCCCACCTGGAGCAGCTTCTTGAAGGTGCCCACACGCAGCGCCTCGTCGCAGCACGCGCCGGCGCCAGTGTCCGCGACACGGCAGAGGCGCCAGAGCGCAGAGACGGCAAACCATGTGGCGATTTCGGACATGCGCAACATCTTCTTGACCAGCACGGCACGACCGCGTGCGCATGCAAGGACTTAACGCCGGTGCCAGCACAGGACTCCTTCCAGCACGGCCAGTGCCTTCTCACTCGTCCTCTTGTCAGCGTCCAGGACGAGCTCCACAACGACGAGCACTGCCCCTAGCTCGGCGAAGCGGGCGGCCGCGCGGTTGCTGCCGAAGACGAGGTAGTAGGCCGTGACGAGCATGGCCTTGTTGGCCTGCGGGGACATGGGTTTCCTGACGAGGCCGACGAGTGCGCTGCACACGCCGGGCGTCCTCGAGATGACGTCGACGGTGTGACAGTCGGGGGATGAGGCGAGCTCGCGGAGGACGATGGCGGCGCTGGCCTATGCGGCAAGGTCACCGTGGGAGAGCACCGAGACGAGGGTCTTGAGAGATGTCGGGGAGGCAGTGTAGCACCGGGCCTCCTCGTCGACCGGGAAGAACACGGTAAGGGCTGCCAAGATCTTCCCAACACGCCCAATACCGCGGCGCTGGTGCCATACACGGGCTCACCGGTGAGGCTCTGGAAAGCCGAGGCGGTTGCGGTCGCTCTCCTACCCGATAGCCCTGGCCTTGCCAGCCACCTGCCAGCAAGCCGCCGCATTCCCGCGCCTCGTGGTGGCGGACACGGTGGCGAGCGTCTCGACGGCGTCGGCCTCCCGCCAGCTTCCCCACAGGGGTCAACCTCCTAAGTCATCGGCGGTGTAGTCCATTGAACCGACGGCTGGTGCGGTGGCAGAGGCAAGCAGGTCATACAAGGGCGGCGTGCATTGGCTGCACGACGATGACCAAGACGAGCGTTGGACGATGATGCAGATGGGCAGTTGCACATGAGTGTGGGGGGCGGCTGCGGCGATTTTTCTCACGAGATCGAGAGAGAGAGGATGGATCATGAGCGAGAGGTAGGGGAAACTGGGAGAGGATATGTGGGACGTGGGACAGTAGTGGGTCGTGGTTGTTTCTTTTTTTTAGTTGTGCGAAGCAAGGCTTGCTTCGAGGGGACATGGGCCGCTTCTGCGATCTTTTTGTCCGCGCTCTATTTTTTCCATCGTGGGTGGTTTTGATCGTGGCTATTTTTCTGGCGATAGCAGGGAGAGGGATGTTGGTCGAACCATCACGACGACAGCAGATTGCCCTTTAATAGTAGAGATGTACTACAAAAACTAAATTAGGTCATTATTATTCATCACGGGTTGACTATGGGTCTGTCGAGTCTTCTCTTGAAAACTCTCAGCTCACATGGTGTATATATTCGACCGTCGGTGATGGTCGCTCCTCCTTTCGTTCCCGAGTGCACTACACCAAATTATCTAGCACATGGGAATGAAGGAGAAGCTACCCCCACAACAACAGTTGGGATTATTCATCCTCTCATATATGGTGGATACTCTCCCTCACTGATTCCTCTCTGACATTTGTGACCATCGGTGATGGTTGTTACTCCTCCTTCCCTTAGTGCATAACAAAGGTTTAGCACCCGGAGAAGAAGGAGAAACGACCCCCATGACAACAGTCAGGATTCTTCGGCCTCGACAGTCTTAAAGTCAACCAGAAATATATTTTAATTATATTTCTAGAAAATCAGGCCATACGATATTTGCTACATATTCTAGCACATGTCATGCCAAAATTCATGGAAAATTCCGGCATGACCTTTGCTAAAATAGGTCATATGGAGCGCCTGAAATTTGCCGGAACGGAAATTAATCAACACTCCGGCAAAACATACGCCACTCGGAGGTGTAACCTGCAAACATGACCGGCCACTTGGGCAACCACATATCCTATTTGAGAAACACAAGATATACATGTTTTTATTTACATCATATCTTATAGGACTCATATTGACATGGAGATTTGACTGGTCTCACCTCGAGGTCGGAGGGGTTCGGTGACGTGGACGATGGCGGGGATGATGGAGGAGCTCCTTGATTTATAGAAAAAAACCTATAAGTTATCACTAATAAATCCCGAATAGTATCATACATATAACATCACTAATACAACTAAAACCCTAGCGAACAACAGGTATCGTTGACGAGGATGCGGGATAGGCATCGTCGACGTCGATGCGAGAATAATTGCTTAAACTAAAAAAATTACAACAAACGTGACATGTTCAACTAGTTTTATTAATTCAACTAGTTCTTACTAAAAATAAACTTACTATAAATAGAAATAAACTAGTTCAACTATTTATATTAATTTTTGTATGAAAAATACATTAGTTCTATTAATTCAACTAGTTCTTACAAAAATCAAACTAGTTCAACTAGTTTATTAATTCACTTACTAATTATTTCAAACACTTACTAAAAACAGTTAAAAAACTACATTATATGATAGTAAAAAACTACAGTGAAAAAATAGATGGAGGGAGGTGGAAGGAGAGAGGAGGAGGGGGAGGTGG
>NC_041385.1:286687214-286711985 GCF_002162155.2 Triticum dicoccoides
GCCTAAGGAAGAGGGAGGGGTGGTGGGAGGAGGGCGGCCGGAGGAGGAGGGGGGAGGAGGGAGTACCTCGGCGAGGAGCAGCGCGGCGGCGGCGGACGACGGGTTCGGCGTGGGGGAGAGTGAGTGAGAGCGAGAGTGAGTGAGATGGTGCAGTGAGAACCGCTCTAGGATAAGGTAACTAAGTAGTAGCGCGTTTCAGGTGTACGCGCTACTGCTAAGGGACGTAGAAGTAGTGCTGGTCACGCATACACGCTACTGCTAAGTGGGGCTAGCCATCTGCGCCCCGTACAAGTATACCAGCAGCACGCTTTAGCAGAACGCACTACTGCTAAAGCAGTAGCAGTAGCGCGGTCTAATTAAAAACGCTACTACTAAGTAGCCATAGCGCCCTGTTTTGTCCAGCACTACTGCTAAGATGTTGTGTATAAGGTTTTCCCTAGTAGCGAGTTAGCCTAGAAGAAGATACACTTGTAAGGCACATACATAAATACAAGTTCAATATGTGGTCTGATTAAATACATATAGCCTACCTGATACTTTGGATTAGACCAGTGTTTAACGAGGGCTGTCCAGTCTTCATCTGTAATATATTCCACTGGAGATGTTTGGGCGATTTCATTGTTAGCCTTGCCTTCAAAGTGAGATTTTCTAAGGTGGTACCGATACTGTCGCAGAGCAGACAGAAAAACATGAGTGCATACTTGTTTAGTTGCATCATCTTTCGGATCCAACTTGAACCTCATGTGTTGAAAAAAGAATGTGAGTCTTATTAGGAGGAAGCTAGAAATTATGGGACAGAGCAAGACAATATTACTAATTGCGATGAATAACATTACTTACGGATAAATGGTCAAGGAAGGTGTTAAACTGGGTATTGTCTTTCTCATTCCTGTACTGGATCCACGTTGGGAGGATACGTGCATGACACCTAACGGCAACGGCTGCCTCTGATACTAACTTGGCTGACTCTGTAGCATCATGTGGCCTTTTTAATCCTGCCTCAAAATGGATCTCCATTAATTCTTCCTCCTTTAGATTTTGTTAATCTGTCAAGAATTATCCCTGATGTCTGTTTCCACTTGCACCGTGGTGCTAGATCAACAACGAATATGGAAAGTGTTAGTGTACATCAATCTATGAGAGTACATATAAAGGAGCATGCAACTTGACTCGGTCAGGTACAGTCCTGGTGTTGATGCTCAAGAGGTTCATCTAATCTTGCCAAGTCCTATTGTGTCAGTAGTGCTCCGGAAGTAGTGTTAGGTGTGAAGGCATCTTGGGAACTGGCCAGTTCAGGAGCAAACGAACGAGTAACTCGTTGAGATGCGGGTACAATTGAAGCAGATGTTATAGCTGGTGGAGCAGGCGATACTATGTTTGTAGATTTAGTCGGTGGACTTGGACCTTCTACTACACTATAAGTACCAGGAGAATCTCAATGGCAGATCCTTTTCCGTTTCACCCGACGAGTAACACCACTCCCTACTATATTATTTTCCTTGCTCTTTTTTGACTTTACCATGTCAAGCCGTACCCATAACACAAAAGAATAATATCGCTCTTCAGAACACACTGATGCATGATACAGACAAGCAATACTTTGATGTAAGACAACCGTATGAGGATGGAATATGTAAGAAAAATAGGACGGCATGAAATATTCACAGCTACGATGTGTAAAATAAGAAGAAGGATTTTCAAGAAAATATAAGTAATGCAAGCTAGACACCATATGAAAGATGCAACCAATATTACTCTGCCAAGTTAAAAGTGTCTTGTCATAAGTCTCAGTTCGAAAAATTAGAAGCAGCACAACGTAGAAATCAATGTAAGATGCAACCACCATCAAACTATCATGTTAAAAGCGTTCAATGATGAGTGACTGATGCGGGATACACAACAGCAGTACTTTGATGTAAGAACATGGTATGATAGATAGATGAAGTGTATTCTAGACACAGAAAGCCATGTCATATGCACATGTATAACACATAAACTCAGTAGGTGCAATTTAATCAAAATAGAAGAAATACAGGCTAGACAACATATGCAACATGAAACCAATTATCACACTGTCAACTTAGATCAAGCACCTGCGATGGTGGAGTACGGGAGATGAACTCATCATGTAGACTTGGAACTTCAACTTCATTAGCAGTAGAAGTGGAAAATCTAGAGAGTCTCTGTTTGTGTCGGTGCGGACGACCACCAATATCCCCTAACTTAATCTTTTCCTTCCTATTTTCTGATATAGCCTTATGAAGTCAAAACCACAAGAAGATGAATAAAATTAGCTCTGCATAACTGGTTGATGCATGATAAAGACAAACACTACTTTGATGTAAGGCAAGCACATGATAGGAGGATGGAATATATGCAAAAAAATACAATGTTTCATATTCACACGTACAATAGGAGGATGGAATATGTATGAAAAAACAGTAAGCGGAAGGCATTTCAACAAAATTAGAAGAAATGAAAGCTAGGCACCATATGAACATGCAACCAATATCACTCTATCAGGTAAAAAGTGTCTCGTCCTAAGTGCCATTTCAAGAAATTAGAAGTAGTAAAAGCTATAAGACAATGCAAGATGCAACCTACATCACAGTCCCAAGTTAAATGTGTCTTATGGGTAATTGATTGTTGCAGGTATAAGTTGTAAGCTACACAGATCCAATTCAACATAATCAGAAGCAATACAAACTAGACATATTACAAAAACACGACCACATATAACAGTTCCAAGGTAGAGCAAGCACCTGTGATGGTGGAGTAGGGGAGATGTGCTCATCATGTACGCGTATGTTCTAGAAATAGGAACATGTGTCACATTCATAGGCATTATGTTTAAAGTAAGCAGATGCAATTCAACAAAGTTAGAAGCAATACAAGCTAGACATCATGCACAACATGCAACCACATATAATAGTGCTAAGTTAGAGCAAGCGCCTGTGATGGTGGAGTAGGGGAGATGTGCTCATTATTTACACAGCTACGTTGACTGTCCAGCCTTGTGTTGTATTGCGAATCTTGTTGGGAGGATGGCGGGGTAGAATCTGTAGAGACCCCCTATATGAGTTGCTCCGAAGGACCAACATCATCCACTGCCGGACCCATTTCCTTCTGCTGTAATGATTTTGCATCGTGAAGTCAAAATGATAAGAAAAAGGAAAAAATTCGCTCTTAAGAACTCATTCATGCATGATACTGACGAACACTACTCGGATGAAAGGCAAACACATGATGCGAGGATGGAATATGTATGAAAAACAGGATGGCGTGACATATTCACACCTATGATGTGGTAACTAAGCAGGAGGCATTTCAACAAATTAGAAGCACTGCAATCTAGACACCATATGAAAGATGCAACCAATATCACTCTGCCAAGTTCAAACTGTATGGCATTTGAACAAATTAGAAGCAGTACATGCTAGAAATCATATGCAAGACACAACCAATATCATAGTGGCGACTTAAAGGTGCCTTATCATAAGTGACTGATGCGGGATATGCAAGTACAGTAGTCTGTGGTAAGAACATCGTGTGATCAGATATAGTGTGTTCGAGAAACAGGAACACATGTAATATTCACAGGCATTATGTGTAAAGTAAGCAGATGCAATTCAACAAAGTTAGAAGCAATACAAGATAGACATCATACGCAACATGAAACCACATATAATAGTGCCAAGTTAGAGCAAGCACCTTTGATGGTGGAGTAGGGGAGATGTTCTCAGCATCTACACAACTACGTTGACTGGCTAGCCCTGTGTTGTCTTGCAGTTCTTGTTGGGAGAATGGCTGAGTAGAATCTGTAGAGAACCTCCGTTTTAGTTGCTCGGAAGAACCACCATCATCCAATTCTTTGCCAATTTCCTTTAGCTTTATTGATTTTGCATTGTGAGGTCAAACCGACAAGAAAAAGGAATATAATTCGCTCTTCAGAACTCATTCATGCATGATACTGACGAACACTACTCTGATGAAAGGCATAGTCATGATACGAGGATGGAATATGTACGAAAAAATGGACGGCTTGACATATTCACACATATGATGTGGTAACTAAGCATAAGGCACTTCAATAAATTAGAAGCACTGCAAACTAGACACCATATGGAAGGTGCAATCAATATCACTCTGCCAAGTTAAAATTGTCTTGTCATAGGTGTCGCTCATCAAACTAGAAGCAATACATGCTCGAAATCATATTCAAGACGCAAACCAATATCACACTGCCAACTTAAAGGTGTCCCATCATAAGTGACTAATGCAGGATACACAAGAAGAGTAGTTTCATGTAAGAACATGGTGTGATAGACAGATATAGTATGTACCAAAAACAGGAAAGCCTGTCATATTCACACATATCATGTGTAAGCTAAGCAGATGCAGTTTACACTAATTAGGAGCAATACAATCTAGACACCATATGCAACATGCAACCAGATATCACACAGCCAAGTTAGAGCAAGCACCTTGGATAGTGGAGTAGGGGAGCTGAGACTTGGACCTTGTAATGCACAATCAGTACAAGGAGAATCGGTACAAATGCTCCGTTTACATTGCCGCAGAGGATCACCATCATCGCCTTCCTTACTCTTTTCCTTCCGCTTTCTTGATTTTGCCTTGTCAAGTCAAACCCACAAGAAAAAGGAATAAAATTTGCTCATCAGAACTCATTGATGCATGATACTGACGAAAACTACTTTCATGTAAGGCAACCGCATGATAGGAGGATGGAATATGTATGAAAAATAGGACGGTGTGACATATTGACATGTATGATGTATAAAGTGTAAACTAAGCACAAGGTCCTTAAACTTGTTAGAATCAATGCAAACTAGAAACCATATGAAAGATTATCACTCTGTCAAATTAAAAGGGTGCCCTAACAAATGTATTTGACCAAATTAGAAGCAATACATGGCAACAAGCTAGAAATAATATGCAATATGCAACGAATAAAGGTGACTCATCATAAGTGATTGATGCAGGATACAGATGAGAGGTAGTTTCATGTAAAAACAAGGTTAACACATAGATAGTGTGTACCAAAAATAGGAAGGCATGTCATATTCACAGGTATAATGTGTAAACTAAGAAGATACAATTTACCCTAATTAGAAGCATTACAAGCTAGACACCATATGCAACATGCAACCACATATCACATTGCGAAGTTAGAGCAAGCACCTATGATGGTGGTGTAGGGGAAGCGCGATCTTCAAGTATAGAGCTACTTTCAATATATTCATTTAGGCTAGCTGTTTCTGGAGAATCATGTGGAGAGGATGAAATTGCATTCTTTATAAGAGTAGCACGTCTCATATTAACCCACGGGCGTGACTGTCTCATCATAAGCGATAGATGCAGGATACACAAGAATAGTAGTTTCATGTAAGAACATGGTGTGATAGGCAGATGTAGTATGTACCCAAAACAGGAAGTCGTGTCATATTCACATGTATAATGTGTAAGCTAAGGAGATGCAATTGAACAAATTAGGAGGAACAAGCTAGGAACCAGATGCAACATGCAACCAGATATCACACTGCCATGTTAGAGCAAGCCCCTTGGGTTGTGGAGTAGGGGAGATGAAATTTGGAACTAGCACTGCAGTACGAGAAGCAAGAGAATCTGCAGAGATTATCTATTTCGGTTGCTCCTGAGGACCACCATCATTTCGTGCCTTCGTCCTTTCAGATTTTGCCATGTCAAGTAAACACACAAGAAAAAGGAATGAAATTCGCACTTCCAAATTCGTTGATGCATGATACTGATGAACACAGCTTTTATGTATGGCAACCACATTGTAGGAGGATGGAATATGTATGAAAAACTCTAAGCATAAGGCATTTCAACAATGGGAAGCAATGCAATCTAGACACCATATGAAAGATCCAACCAAAATCACTCTAGCAAGTTAGATGTGTCTCATTATAAGTGGCACTTCAACAAATTAGAGGCAATACATGTTTGAAATCATATGCAAGATGCTACCAATATTACACTGTCAACTTGAAAGGCATAGTTTGATGAGGGATACACAAGAAAAGTAGTTTGATGTAAGAACATGGTTAATAGAAAGCCGTAGTATGTACCAAAAACAGGAAGGCATGTCATATTCACAGGTATAATGTGTTAACTAAGCAGATGCGATTTACCCTAATTAGAGCATTACAAGGTAGACACCATATGCAACATGCAACCACATATCACACTGCCAAGTAAGAGCATGCACCTGCGATGGTGGTGTGGGGGAATTGCGGTCATCAACTAGAGAGCTACGTTGACTATCTTCATTTAGCCTTGCTGTTTCTTGAGAATCATGTGGGGAGGATGACACTACACTCTTTAAATGAGTAGGGCGTCTCACAGTAACCCACTGGGGTGACTGTTTCATCACAAGTGATTGATGAGGGATACAAAAGAGCGTTAGTTTGATGTACGAACATGGTTAACAGACATATGTAGTATGTATCAAAAACAGGAAGGCATGTCATTATCAAAGGTATAATGTGTAAAGTAAGCAGATGCAATTTAACCAAATTGGAGCAATACAAGCTAGACACCATATGCAACATGCAACCACATTTGAAAGCGTGAAGTTAAAGCAAGCACCAGGATCATCAACTGCAAGCTACATTTACTGTCTCCAACTGCTGACACTACACCATTTAGAGCGCTGAAACACTTAGTGCTTATCTTCGAATTACACTTGAGCGACTTCTGTCTTTTCTTTTCTGCATTCATCAACACTCCGTCAGAGTCTGAAATGCCCATGCATAAAAAAACAATAGTGTGAGTATGAGTGAAGTGTGTGCACAATTAGTACAGTGTAAAGGTAGCACATAGCAGGTCGGTGAGAAATAAATGATAGCAGATAGCTCTACAACATGCATGACACACTAAATTACTACAGGATTCTATGAAAATAACAGTCGACTGAAAACAAATAGGTCAGTCCATTTTTTCTGCATCGTCTGATGTACAAAGAATGGGCAGATCGCCTTCATCCACCTCCAGCCAGTCAGTGTTGACGATATTCTTCGAAATGCTAGCGACCATCGGCCCAGTCCCCTGTATGCAGCCTCCCCTCGACCTCACCGCACCGCCATGCTTGGCACCGCCCCCGGCCATCCATTCAAGCCCCGCCGACCTCCAGATCAGGCACAAGCAGCTCCTGCGCCCCACACCCCTATGATAGACACTGATGCCGCTTCCCCGGCGAACATGCGGACTAGGTGCTCCGTGCGCCTAAGCGGGTGCTGCTTCTTTTAATTGCGGTTCGACGGACCCTGAATTGAAATCCAGGCAGGCTATTGACCTCTAGCAAAGGTGAAATAGTAAAGGGAGGAAACCTTGTGCATTTAGTATCACGAAGAAGATGCAGTAAGAAGCGCTCAACTAGTTTCTTTCGTGGGATGAATACGGTGTGAGCAGAGACATAAGATTTGCACGAATAAGGGAAGAGGATTACCTCTTTCTGCTGGCAGTGTTGTGTCCTCCTTTAGTTTTTCCAACGATCTTCTTGTGGTTCCTTGGAAATGAGAAGTTGTGGAGGACGGTGCAGCCTTGGACAAACCCATGGCCAAGTTGTTGAGTGTGGTGCAGTGGTCGTCTCTCAGCGGGGAACCAGATCTGAGGCGGTGAACGGCGACGTAGTGGGAACTGCTCCGGTGTGGTGGACGGTTGCGGTAGTGGAGCGGCAGCAGTGAGGCGTAGGACGGCGTGGTCGGAGTGGTTCTGGTACGACGCATGTTTGCGTCGGCTTCGTGGAGGCAACTCTGCCTTAGTTTCAGCTGCAAAGTCCTTGGGGGCGTTGCGGTTGCGGTTGCGTTGGGTGACGACATCGGGGTACCGGCTCTGGCGTGATGGAGGAGGGCGGCGGTGGATTAGGCGCTATGGGGTGGAGGACGGAGGAGGCTGGGGTTTCGCTGCAGGTGGAGAGGGCATTTTGGCGCCCATGGAGTATGAATGTGGAAACAGAGGGAGGCAGGGAACTAAGGGGGAACAATGTTTCGGTTTGGGACGCGCTCGTTTGAAATTTGGGGAAAGTTGAAACTTTTCCCCCAACTAAATTTTTGGACATATTGCGGGTTGGAGGTAGGACGGTAATCTCAGGTGTCCCAAATGTGGGCGGGATAGATTTCGGCGGAGCGCATGGGTGTTTAGGAGCCCACGGCGTATGAATGCTTCTCGGAGGCAGTTGAGACTGGCGTCTTTGGGAAGTCACAAACCTACCCCGGTTTAGACCTTTGGACATTGGGCCGATAGGCTACACGGTCCAGAGTCAGGACAGTAATTTCCTACCACCAAATATTAGTCTCACGCGGTTTCGGGTGACCAGAAGCCTATTTGGCGCTTCGTTCAATATTTGGGAGCAGAAGCATTAACGTTTTCGGTTCTATTAAATTGAACTTTTAGGATTTGTCAAACTTTCACAAATCTTTACTCTTGAAAATCCTAAAGCTACGATTATTTTGGAATGGAGGGGGTACATTTGAATATACATTGTACATGAGTATATATTAAAAAATATGCAACTTACCTTAGTTTATGCATAGTTCCAGATATAATCTCCTTGGTTGCAAAAAAAAGTTAGACATGCGTATGAATATATATAGCATGTTCAAATGTGTCAGGACCCCGACTCGATGTCACATCGATCTAGCTTGTAACACCTCATATCACTTTGCGGCCTCACGCACGGTATCCCCACAGGTGTCGCCTTACCTTTGCCCGGGACCGTTTGCGCCTTTTGGCTCACGCATATGATAGTGTCGCTAGCATCCATATGATAAAGAGCCCAGGCTGACATGACTAGTCGTAAACCCAAAGTGGCACAGACTTTCAGGGACAGGCATCCATGACCCAGCAACGAACGTGTCGGTCATCAGCAAGTGGGTCCGGGCTGTAGCACTGGGCTAGCAGGACTCCGGTAAACCGGGCTGTAGCGGGCTAACAGGACTCCGGTACTCAATGCGTGACATTTCCCCGAAGGGACAGACACAGGAACGAAGAAAGACACATGTCGGCCAGCCTAAGTGTTCCCGAGCAGTAGCAAGCTACCATGGCTCAGTGGTAACACTAGGAGACATTTCCCGGTAAGAGAGGCTACTAAGGATAAACAACTAGATAGTCATATCCCACACATACCAAGCATTTCAAACATACACACAATATGCTCGATATGTGCAAATACAACAAGGCATCACAACATGACTCTATGACACAAGTACTTTATTTAAGGCTCAGAGAGCCATACATAACATACACAAAGGTACGGGTCACACGACCCAGCATTCAAGTCATACAGTCATACAAACCAGCAGCGGAAGTAACTTGTCTGAGTACAGACAACTAGTAAAATAAAAGAGGCTTGGAAAGCCTAGCTATACTACGAGGTCCTTCACAAGCTCAGGATCACCACCTGGGCCTTAGCCTACTCATTGATGTCAACGTCTATGTAGAACCCATCAGAAGGGGTTGCAGCGTCTTCTGTAAAAAATGTAAATTATAGCAACATGAGTACAAAGGTACTCAGCAAGACTTACATCAGATCCTAGATACATGCATATTATCAAGAAGGGTTGGTGGAGTTGTTGCAGCAAGCCAGCTTTGACTCTTGTCTAGGCTAACCTACGAGACTCCAACTCGAAATGGTTTTGCGCACACAAGTCCACTACTCACCAATTCAATACACTACCGAGGATCCACCTCCGTCTTCCTACGGAAGAGCCATCCTCGGCACTCACCCTTATCTTGAGGTTTTTAGTAGTTTCCATTTACTTGTCTATGAACTGTATAGGCAACCAAGTAGTCCTTTACCGCGGACGCGGCTATTCGAATAGATCATGATAACCCTGCAGGGGTGTACTTCTTCATACACGCTCTCACCACTTACCGTCGTTTACACGACATGTACTCGGCAACCTTCAAGTGGAAGCCCAACGTGGGTGTCGGCCACGACCTACCTAACCACCTAAGCCTCCAGTCCAGGTTTATCGCCTATCCAGGTTCCATCCGCAGGGAGTCCGGCCGAGGTTTCCCATACGGCCCCGAACGATGTGAACTGGGTTCCCGAGATACCTAACGGGTATTCGGTACACCCGGCCACGTACCTACCGCATCACAGCCCACCCCTACGGTCAGCGCTGTCCACGGCCTCCAGTAGGCTACAAACACCAGAAACTACTTGCAACTCCTGGACGGAGAACTAGGGTGAATAAGAAGCCGAGAGGGTCCATTGGTTTCGGGCCCAATGCATGGTAGAAGCTGATTCTTAAATCACACATACAGATCTCAGTGCTTAAGGTCGGCTTCAATGAAACAACCCACCATGTACTCCTACATGGCCTCTCATCGATACCTTTACCAAATCATGTTCACCACACCACTCTTATTACCGACATAATCATTTGAATCTAGCCCATCACCCAGATGAACCAGACCTGACACGACTCTAAGCATAGCAGGCATAGCAAGGTAGGAACAACACATACATATGGCTCAATCAACTCCTACACATGCTAGTGGGTTTCATCTAGTTACTGTGGCAATGACAGGCTCATGCAGAGGAAGTGGGTTCAACTACTGTAGCACACAGCAGTTTGAAACGCGTTGTCTTAATGCAGTAAAAAAGAGCAGGAGCGAGAACATGGGATTGTATCGATATGATCAAATGGTTGGTTGCTTGCCTGATGGTTCGATGCACTGATACGGTTCTTCGTTAGGGTAATCACGATACTCCTCGGAGGCAGATCCTGCCGCAAAGAACACCGATACACAACCATCACCAAACAATGTGCAACAATATGATGTATGCATGAAACATAGCAATATGAGTGTGTTGGGCTAATGCAGCTAAGACCAGAAGGGTTTGAACCAATTTGAATCAAAGATTCAAATTTCAAACTCAAACATGGCCCTTTAAAGTGTTTTTCCTTGTTCTGCATTAAACATCAAGTTAACTTGTTTAATCATGCATGAAAATAGTACAGATGGATAGATTGGATTTTTCTGATCATTTTTCATATATAATTTGTCTGATTTGGAGTTACAGAATAAAAGTTATGAATTTTTGAAGTTTAAACTATATTCTGGAATTTCCTATATTAGATTAATTCCAGAAAATCAATTATTGCGTCAGCCTGACGTCAGTGTGACGTCAGCAGGTCAACGGAACACGTCCGGGTCAAACCTGACAGTGGGTCCCGCATGTCAGGGTGATTAAATTAATTAAAGTTTAATTAAAACTAAACCTGTTTAATTAACAGGGCTGGGCCCCACCTGTCATTGACTCAGGGGAGTCAATCAGGGCCCACCCGTAGTCAAACCCGGGTCAGCTGCACCGGCGTTTAGCCGCCGGCGAGCCCGACGCGGCGGCGGAAGTGGTTTTGGCCGTTTCGGCCACCAAATGGGTCGCGGAGACCACCGGAGTGTAGCTGAGGACATGCCGCAGCTCTTGGTGGAGTCCGTTGGAGTTGGGGTGGCCAGAGTTGGCGCCGGCGACGACTTTGGCGGCCACCGGGGTTCGGCCGAAGACGAACTTGACGCTAGAGGGGTCGGTGAGGCTCGGGGAGTGGCTAGCTAGGTGCTAAGTGACACGGTGAGCATGATGGACACCGGGGAGTGGCCGGAGGATGACCGGGAGCACGTCGGCGACGAGCTCCACGGCGGTGGGTGCGGTTGAGCTCCGGGAGGTCGCTACATGGCTCGGGAACAAGAACGGAAGGAAGGGGAAGATGGCTAAGCTCACAGTGAGTGCGACGAAGCCCTTGGTGTGGCCGGAGATGGACCGGAGCGATGACGGCGTTGAATGGGATCTCCGGCGACGGCGGTTCGGGCGAGGTCGTTGCGGTGGACTCGGGCATTGCGAGCGCTCGGGGCTCGGCTTGCTCGATGGAGTGGACAGCGGCGGAGCTCCTGGACACGATGAGAGGACGCACGGGCGGCGGGAAGCACGGCTACGACGAAGGCACGGCGATGGTGGCGTCGGTCATGGCGGGGGAGCGCGAGGGGGAGGAGCTGGAGAGGAGAGGGGGTGTCTGGGGGGTTCGGGGGAGCGAGGGAGGCCGGTCCACGACGTCACCGGGCGCGGGGAGCGGCGAGGCGGCGAGCAGGTGCGTGGCGCGCGCTGTGGTCGCCGTCGGGCACCTGCCTGCCTGCCTGGCCGGCAAGCAGCTCGCTGGAGCGGCGCTGGGCTGGGCTGGCAGGTGGGCCGGGAGCAGGCGCCAGGTAAGTTTTTTCCATTTCTTTCTGTTTTCTGGTTTTTTAATACTTCTGCAACTTTGTTGAATTAAATAAAATACTTAGGCTACTCCTAAAATCACCAAACTACTCCTGGTCCATAGTTGGATTATTTCCAACATGAAACATTTTAGTTTGGAGATATTTGAGCATTTAAATATTTTATATAATTTTAAATGCCCAAATTCAAATATTTATGATTTAATTCAAAAACCCTAAGCTGGCCTAGGAAAATGTGCACCACTTTTGGCAGAGGTTCTGAACCAAGACAAAAATGATGGGCATTTTAGAAGGGCATTTCAGGTTCATTGAAAAAGTTTTTAGTAAACCCTAATTGGTTTCAGAGGGGACTGGGGGTTCTGTCATCCCCATTTCAGGTTTCTGATGAAAGAGTAAACATGACGCAACACTCTAATGCATGGCTAACTAGGATGTGACAACTCACCCCCACTCAAAAGAATCTCGTCTCGAGATTTGGGTTCCTCCGGAAAGAAGGCGGGATACTCAAGTTGAAGACGATCCTCCCTTTCCCAAGTTGCTTCATCCTCAGAATGGTGCGACCATTGTACTTTGAGAAACTTGATATTATGACGTCGAGTGGTACGCTCGGCCTGATCGAGGATACGAATGGGGTACTCTCGATATGTAAGATTATCTTGGAGATCAAGCGTTTCGTGGTCCACTCCACGGATAGGATCTGAGAAGCAACGCCTGAGTTGAGAAACGTGGAAGACATCGTGGACTCTGGAGAGGTGCGGAGGTAGTTTCAACTGGTAGGCAACTTCTCCTCGTTAGGCGAGAATGCGAAAAGGTCCAATGTAACGAGGAGCCAATTTGCCTTTGATACCGAAACGATGGGTTCCCTTCAGAGGGGTAACCGGAAGATAAGCCTTCTCGTCAACCTCGAAAGTCATAGCCTTATGTTTTCGGTCATATTGACTCTTTTGACGAGATTGGGCTGTTTTCAACTTTTCACGAACGATGCGAACTTGTTCTTCTGCTTCCTGAATCATATCCGGGCCAAAGAATTGTCTTTCCCCGGTCTCTGACCAGTTAAGGGGTGTTCGACACCGTCGTCCATAGAGAACTTCAAAAGGGGCTTTACCCAAGCTAGATTGATAGCTGTTGTTGTAAGCGAATTCGGCAAATGGAAGGCACTTCTCCCAATCCATTCCGAATGAGATAACAGAGGCTCGAAGCTTGTCTTCTAGAATCTGGTTGACGCGTTCCACTTGACCACTCGACTGAGGGTGGAAAGCGGTGCTAAAGGAGAGACGGGTTCCCATAGCATTTTGGAAACTTTCCCAAAATCGAGAGGTGAAAATACTTCCTCGATCCGAGTTAATTCCCAAAGGAACACCATGGAGAGACACTATTCGGGAGATGTATAAGTCTGCCAGCTGACTAGCGGTTATACTCTCACGAACAGGTAGGAAATGGGCTACTTTGGAAAGACGATCGACAACGACGAAAATAGCATTATTCCCTCTCTTGGTCCTGGGAAAACCGGTAATGAAATCCATACCAATTTTATCCCATTTCCATTCAGGAATAGCTAAGGGTTGAAGGGTGCCAGCAGGCCGTTGATGCTCTGCTTTTACACGACGACAGACGTCGCAATTAGCAATATACTGAGCAATTTCTCTCTTCATCCTAGTCCACCAGAACCTCTGGCGTTGGTCCTGATACATCTTAGTACTACCGGGATGAATGGTGAGAGGAGATTCATGAGCCTCCTTAAGGATCAATCGCCTCAGGTTTCGCTGTGACACCCCAAAAATTTGGCCTTGTTTTATTAAATTAAATTTTTTGCCAGGATTTAAAACTTTGGATTTCTGAGCTCCATTTTGATTTTTAAGTCATTTCCTTCCCTGTTATAATGAGTTTTCCAAAAATAAAACTTTTCAAAAATGTTGTTGGACTTATTTAACCTCTCAAGAAAAACTTTCCTTTTATCAGTATAACTAATTAAATAACTAAGTTGCTTGATCTTTATTTTCTTGAAAATGGTTTTCAAGGTTAATTGACCATATTTGAACTACAACCATTTGATAGATTCACTTAAAATTTCCACAAAAATTTGGAGATGTCATGTGATGTTTTTAAATCACTTTTATGCAAAAATATATTTCATTCATGAAATATTTTGAGCCCTACTCTCAATTTTGTTCTCTGGTCCAGTGAGCAATTTTACACAGCAGCCTATTTAAATATTTCTTTAAAGCTTCTACCAAAATTAAGGGAGGTCAGTAGGAGCCTGTTATCCCTCTTTGTGCAAAAACCTAAAATTGTTCTTTGAAAAATTTGAGTGTTTCAACCTCATTTCTATTCTGGACCAACTTGAGGATTTGTACAGCAGCCACCATTTTAGTTGCTCCTATAACCTTGATTATTTCTCCTACTTGTAATCCCCCATGTTAAACCCTTAAGTCCAGGAGCATGCACCATTTAGATCATTTTTGGTTCATGGAATAATGTCATCTATTTCCTGTCCAGAATTGAAGTTTTGTAAAACTTGCACTAGCAAGTTTCCACTTTTGTCCAACTAACATCGCCACCCTCTCTTTCTTCCACAGAGACCCCCATCTGGAGTTTTTGGCCACCCCAAGACTTGCCTAAGTGCCATTGGCATTTTGTCAAACACCCTGTGGACATGTTCTATTTTGTCATGAATTGTGGCATTGCACTGTGAGCATGTACCGTTGAACAAACTAGCATGTCCACTAGACTCCCCGTTGCTCCTAACCTCGATCTGGTAAACACCATCCTCACCTGCGACCTGTAGCATGCCGCGGCATTGTGTCGAACATCTGGTGTGCGTGCACTGGGCGCGCCCAGAGCGCGCCGATTGCAGCCACGCGGCCGAGCCGACACGCTGGCCCCCACGGCCTTGGCCCGCTCTGCAGCACCACGCCACGCGCTCCCCTCCTTGCAGCAACGCGCCAAGCAGCCCCCGCCGCGCCCGGCAGGCCAAGAGCTAGCCGCCGCCGCCCGACAGCCCCTGCTCCGTTCAGCACCGTCCAAGCCACCCCGGCTCGCCACCTGGCCCCGGCACAGCCCGAGCTCATCCACACGGGTGTCCGCTAGCGTTCGTCGCCGCCACGTCGCCCTAGCTACAGAGAGGTGGTTCGTCGGAGAGCTTATCCCCACCACCGCGGAACCGACCTCGGCGTGCTATAAATGGACACCCCGAGCCCCTCTGAGCACGGACGCGACCTCATGCTACCCCCATGGCGCTCCCCTGCCTCGCATTCGACCCGGGGAGGTCTTCTTCATCATCTCCGGCAACTCCTGCCGCCGCCACCGCCCCGGCCAATCCGGCACCTCCAGCACCTCCCCCTCTCCGTTCTCTTCGCCAGGAACTTCCTCATCCCCCTGTGAACCCAACCCCCTACTTAATTTTGATCGGGAACCATCGCCGCCACAAAGTCACTTCGCCACCGAAGCTTCCCTCCGCCGCGGAGCTCGCCGCCGGCGATTTACTCCTTCCCCAGCAACCCCTCGACCACTAGGAGAACCGCCCCAGCCATGCGGATCCATCCCCACCCTCTGGAGCCCGCGAGGAGCAGCCAAACGCCGGCGACGATCGCCGGAGCCCCGCTCCGCTCGGACAGAGGAGGGAGACGACGCGCGGCGACTGGTCAAACATGACCAGTGGGCCAGGCGGGCCCACTGTTAGCGACACCCCGCGCTGTCCACGTGAGATTAAGTGAAGGCGTATTATCCCTAGTACGCTTTCCCCGCTCCGAAAGCGTATTCCCCTCCGAAATGTTTTCTTTTTTTTCTGTTTTATTTAAAAACAGATTTTGACCAAATGTTTGATGACTCTAACTTTTTAAATATAAGTCCAAATGAGTTGATTCTTTTTCCTACCTTCCTCATATTTGATCTAGTTTATTTTAAGATTTATTTGAAAAAATTTCAAACAACTTTTTGGTTCTGTTTTTGAAATGTGTGTTAATTCAAATATTTTTTTAAATAGGATTTTTGGAAGAGAAGAAAACTTTCAAAAGTTTGGAGAGCACCTTGCCTTTCCACACATTGAAGGCAAGCATTCTGAACCCCGGCATAATAACTTTTGAAGTGATCATTGATGCATTTATAACACCACCGCATTTCGAAGGACTTGTTATTTCATGTGATATGATCATATGCATGGGTGCATGTTACCGATTTCCATGCTGTTGGTAATGGACACACTGGTGACGATAATCACCCTCATGAGCTTTACATGCATACCGGCAGGAACCCGGGAAAACCTCTGCCTTGGGTAGGTATGAGTTTGTCGCCGGTCTCCGTCGGGACGGTTCTGTCTGGTATGGCATGGTAAGGTGATATGAGTGGTGACTCTGTTTGATGAAATATATTTGTTATACTAATCATGCAGGGAATACTTGGACCTCCTGAGTCGACCGTAGATCGAGTCTTGTTCCAGTAACCCCCATACTTGTTTCGTGCTACCACTCGTCTCTACAGCAAGTAGAGTACGGTTCAGTAAGTTGTCAACCTCTTGCTAGCACACACCGTACAGAGAGGCCATGGTGGAAGATACTGGTTGTAACTGGTAGGCAGGCCACCTGGTCCGGGAGCATGGGTGTTTCCGGTTGGGACCGAGAGGGGAGGCCACCCCTTAGAGCGCGCGATATAAATTTGATCCCATGCTACGCGAGGTTGTAGCCTCCCCACTTAGAGTTTGCTTAACAGGTGTCGTGGGTGATTCCATACACGTGTGTGATAAGCTGGTGTGTGCAAGTTAGGTGTGTTTTCAACAAAAAGACCGTAGACGGAATTAGTCCCGATGGACTAAAGAAATCCGTTACTCGTGGGTAAAGAGTACACCCTCTGCAGAGAATAAACCTATTCGAATAGCCGTGTCCATGGTTAAGGATTACAGTCTGGGATGGGTCAAGTGTCGGTCTTAGTGTCGGTCTTCGGAGGTGAAACTGTTAACCAGAAATGGAATTACTACTTGTGACTGGTGATAACTATGATTATTATTATTGTTGACTAACCCGTGATATTATTGTTATTATCGGGTATCTCTGGGATGGTTCTACCTCCGGGACATCCACTATGATTGTTTATTTTTAAAGCCCTTTATGTGGTGTCGCTCAGACGCCCGACTGTGGCATTTCTTTTAAAGCCCTTTGTGTGGTGTCGCTCAGACGCCCGACTGTGGCATTTCTTTTAAAGCCCTTTATGTGGTGTCGCTCAGGCGCCCGACTGTGGCATTTCTTTTAAAGCCCTTTATGTGGTGTCGCTCAGACGCCCGACTGTGGCATTTCTTTTAAAGCCCTTTATGTGGTGTCGCTCAGACGCCCGACTGTGGCATTTCTTTTAAAACCCTTTATGTGGTGTCGCTAAGATGCCCGACTGTGGCATTGCTTGTTATTTATTTCATAAATTTTTATACTACTATGTTATTGCAATTCTATAAATAACTTTCTTGCACGCATCCGAGATTTGTTTATCTTTTGTGACTGACGTCATGAGCATAAAATATTTTTCAGCACATCATTGTTATATTATACCTGTGTTCATAATGTTTGCGAGTACATTCAAAGTACTCACTGGCTTGTCCCTGGCTATTCTCTTGGCCAGATTTTCCTGCACGGAGAGGAGTGACGCGATGCCAGCCCCGGAAACCACTCAATGGAGATAGCAGCCTCGCGAAGATAGGAATTAACCTGGTCAGCTGTTCCCGTGGGAAATGGAGTCCCATAGACACTGATGTTTCACAACCCGCTTCCGCCATCAACCACTAGAAACCATTTGTTGTACATGCAGGCCAGAATGGTCTTGTACTACATATTCTGTATTTTGCTTGGAATTTCTGTATCAAGTTAGAGCCTCATCAGCTAACAGTAATCCTGGGGCTGATGAGCACGACGGTCTTTTCTGGAAAGTTATTACCCGGAAAACCCGGTCGTGGCAGGCTTGGTATCAGAGCCAGGCTGACCATTGGCTAATCCTATCCTAGCCAGGTCAATAAACCTAGGCAAACCAACCCACCAGACCTTAACCAAACCCCAGCCAAGCTTCTCGTGCAAGATAGCCACACAGTGACCCAACACCTTTTGGCAGCCGGTGCCCAACCTATCAACCTAACCTGTCACTCATGTGCCAGTGACCGGCCCCTAAATAGTCTTTTCTCGCAAGCGTTCGAAGGAAGACTCCGTCCCCTTTTTCTTATAAAAAGGGGCACGCTAGCCTCAACCCAGCACAGCACAGCCGCTACCCCCAAACCGAGCCACAATGCCTGGACCTGTAGTGCGCAACGAAACCACAGCAACCAACCTTGGAGGTTTTGTGACCATCCTCGCAAACCACACCCGTCGTGCCTACGCATTAGAGGAGCCACCAGAATATGTTGTGTATCAAGGACCCATGAGCGGTGAAGACCGCCAATTCTGGGCCACTGTGCACATTTACGGTAGGAGTCTAGCACCCGAGCGTCCCTACCGGTTCACCGGAAGAACAACTTCCTTTGAGCCACAAGCCATCCAGCTAGCCGCTCGAGAGGCTATAGTTCATCTCAGGCACTTGTCGCCCAGAGTTAACTGTCGCTCGTTCCACTACTACCCCAGACAAGAAGGGTATGGTAGACCACCCCAAGTCGCCAATGGAGACCATGAGACGGACCCCGCATTGTTGCACCTAGTGCGCTATGTAAGTGCACTAGAGGCACTGTTCGACCAGATCACCATTGATCTAATAGCAGCTCGTGGAGAGCTGGTTCGTCGAGCCCCGGCGAGAGAAGAAAACGAGCCCAACACCAACAACCCGGTCGTGCTGTTTGGACAACCGATCGAGACCCCGAGATCTGCCCCAGCCATCGGCCAAGGTGCTGCGATAACCCCAGAAGTGCTTCGTCGCATATTGGGAGCACACTCCAACGGGGTTGTGGCCAACAATCCCCGCAATGGTCATTCTCACTACCCCGACCCTGCAGTTCCTCCGCCATCTCCGACTAATCCCGGCAGAGAGACACGTGGAGAAGCCTCGACGTCCGCCAGGCACGCCCGTTTAGACATAAACGAGGTAGACTGAGCCGTATGAGTAGTACCAAGTTTCAATGTATCCTCGCTTTGTAATCATGCGACCGCATATATTAACGCAACCTGTCTTTGTGCCTCTGTTTTAATAGTAGCCTTGCATGTTTGGTCAGCGCATAGCTGCATATTCTTCCGGGCACAACTACCAAAACCAGCCCGACAACAACCACAGTAGCACATCTCTTTATGAGATACGTGTATCTCTGACACTGACCTGACCTTTGGAGCTAAGCTGGCAAATTTATTACTTTTCGCCGCGGTAAAACGATCCGGCTCCTTTGCTATATAAAGGCCACCTTGTGACCTTACCCAGCAACCCTCACTTTGCGCACAACACTCAGGCTTCTTCCTGTCATGCCGAACCCCAGCATTCATCTGAGAACCCCAGATGCAACCCCAGGTAGCTTTGTCAAATTATTGTGGGATTTTACCTGCAGTACCATGGGTTCTACCCAGCCACCCCAGTACGAGCTGTTCAAATCAAGGATCACCCCATCCACCTCAGAATATTGGGCAGCAGTACACATTCCTCCTGTAGACGCCAAGCATGATCCAATAGAAGTTTCCTTCGTGGGGAAATCTATGCCAACCCCACCCTTGGCCATAGAAGCTGCTGCGAAAGAAGCGATTGCTCGTCTTCGATCCGCAGTACCCTATGCCCGCGAACGAGGATATTATTACTTTCCGAGTCATGCAGCACCCGGAGAAATAACGTCTTTTCCCGGTGGGCGGATTCAGAGAGACCCAGTTCTGGCCAACCTTATCCAGTACATCATTTCTCAAGAGCATTTAAACCAGCGAGTGATGGATTATCTCCAGAGCCTCGCAGATTTAAATCCTCAGATTGCCATCGGCAGACCACTGAGACCCGACCCGGAGAGACGCATACATCGACTGGTCAATCCACTTCCTCCAATAGAAGAGGAGTGTATTCCTTTACCAGAGACATTTTATCAGGACCCCGTCCAGTTACCGTTTTCATTTTAGACGTCACTATTGTACTTGTTCCTTGCAGCATTTATTTATGTATGTGACTTATGCGTGATACCCTGAGTTTGTACGGCAAGTTAAATATTTGGCTTCTGCTCATGTGTGTAGTTTTGTTGTGGTTTACGCTCCTTTAAAGTAACTGTTTTCCCCTCGCAAAACCCTGGAGTGAGATTTTCTTTTCCCTGAGTTGCTACATCTACACTTTCTCCCGACGTGGATTAATTAATTTCACTCAGCACCACAAGCAGACTCACAGCCATAATCATACGGACTCATACACTGTTTGCAAAACTTTGCAACGGTGTTACATCTAGCTAATCACCCCCTAACAACAGTAAGCACCCGGCATACTTCATCTACTCCTCATGATCACCACCACCGCGGAGAGCCAACACCCGAGCCGCAGCATCGCGATACTCGTCGAAGATCATCGCGCACAGGAGCACAGAGAGCCCCAGCAGTGTCGCCAGCCCTCCGCATATCAGGATCACAAACCAGTCCGGCATCGCCTCCGCCATTAGAGCCTCGACCGAGCTTCTGTAAGCAGTAGCGGAGAAAGAAGGAGGAGGAGAAGTGAGGCCAGGTGTAAGGAAGAAGAGAGAGGCACCCCGGCTGTTTTTATAGCTCGAGCTCGGTGTACGGTGGGCGAAGTCCACCAACGCCGCTCGTCGCCGATCGCCGGTGTTCGGAGTCGAATCCACGAGCAGTGCCGATAGCGCACTGGCCCGCGAGGTGAGTGCACGCTGCACCAGCAACTAGCACGCCGCGCACTACCACAGTACGGCCTAGATGCCCTAGACACTAGGCGTCGCCGGTGGAGAAAGCGCGCGGGAGAGAGGAGGAAGAAAGGTCCAGAGGGAGAAGAAGAGGAGACTGACAGTGGACCCCGGGTCCACCTGTCAGCCAGAGAGAGCACTATGCTCTCGGGTGCGATCAGCGTATATCTAAATTTAGGAGTTATCCTAAATTTATATCCAGCATAGAAATCCCCCGTTTTTGTCTCGGACCGTAGACTTTTCCGCGCAGCACCAGTTTTCACACGGTGGTTTTTCACCACTTATTGCCCTCTCACTGTAGCTACATCTTTATTGCGTAAATATTCTCTTAACACCGCTTTTAGCAAATCTCGAGGACGAGATTTTTCTTAAGGGGGATAGTATTGTGACACCCCAAAAATTTGGCCTTGTTTTATTAAATTAAAATTTTTGCCAGGATTTAAAACTTTGGATTTCTGAGCTCCATTTTGATTTTTAAGTCATTTCCTTCCCCGTTATAATGAGTTTTCCAAAAAGAAAACTTTTCAAAAATGTTGTTGGACTTATTTAACCTCTCAAGAAAAACTTTCCTTTTATCAGTATAACTAATTAAATAACTAAGTTGCTTGATCTTTATTTTCTTGAAAATGGTTTTCAAGGTTAATTGACCATATTTGAACTACAACCATTTGATAGATTCACTTAAAATTTCCACAAAAATTTGGAGATGTCATGTGATGTTTTTAAATCACTTTTATGGAAAAATATATTTCATTCATGAAATATTTTGAGCCCTACTCTCAATTTTGTTCTCTGGTCCAGTGAGCAATTTTACACAGCAGCCTATTTAAATATTTCTTTAAAACTTCTACCAAAATTAAGGGAGGTCAGTAGGAGCCTGTTATCCCTCTTTGTGCAAAAACCTAAAATTGTTCTTTGAAAAATTTGAGTGTTTCAACCTCATTTCTATTCTGGACCAACTTGAGGATTTGTACAGCAGCCACCATTTTAGTTGCTCCTATAACCTTGATTATTTCTCCTACTTGTAATCCCCCATGTTAAACCCTTAAGTCCAGGAGCATGCACCATTTAGATCATTTTTGGTTCATGGAATAATGTCATCTATTTCCTGTCCAGAATTGAAGTTTTGTAAAACTTGCACTAGCAAGTATCCCCTTTTGTCCAACTAACATCACCACCCTCTCTTTCTTCCACAGAGACCCCCATCTGGAGTTTTTGGCCACCCCAAGACTTGCCTAAGTGCCATTGGCATTTTGTCAAACACCCTGTGGACATGTTCTGTTTTGTCATGAATTGTGGCATTGCACTGTGAGCTTGCACCGTTGAACAAACTGGCATGTCCACTAGACTCCCCGTTGCTCCTAACCTCGATCTGGTAAACACCATCCTCACCTGCGACCTGTAGCATGCCGCGGCATTGTGTCGAACATCTGGTGTGCGTGCACTGGGCGCGCCCAGAGCGCGCCGATTGCAGCCACGCGGCCAAGCTGACACGCTGGCCCCCACGGCCTTGGCCCGCTCTGCAGCACCACGCCACGCGCTCCCCTCCTCGCAGCAATGCGCCAAGCAGCCCCCGCCGCGCCCGGCAGGCCAAGAGCTAGCCGCTGCCGCCGCCCGGCAGCCCCTGCTCCGTTCAGCACCGCCCAAGCCACCCCGGCTCGCCACCTGGCCCCGGCACAGCCCGAGCTCATCCACACGGGTGTCCGCTAGCGTTCGTCGCCGCCACGTCGCCCTAGCTACAGAGAGGCGGTTCGCCGGAGAGCTTATCCCCACCGCCGCGGAACCGACCTCGGCGTGCTATAAATGGACACCCTGAGCCCCTCTGAGCGCGGACGCGACCTCATGCTACCCCCATGGCGCTCCCCTGCCTCGCATTCGACCCGGGGAGGTCTTCTTCATCATCTCCGGCAACTCCTGCCGCCGCCACCGCCCCGGCCAATCCGGCACCTCCAGCACCTCCCCCTCTCCGTTCTCTTCGCCAGGAACTTCCTCATCCCCCTGTGAACCCAACCCCCTACTTAATTTTGATCGGGAACCATCGCCGCCACAAAGTCACTTCGCCACCGAAGCTTCCCTCCACCGCGGAGCTCGCCGCCGGCGATTTACTCCTTCCCCAGCAACCCCTCGACCACCAGGAGAACCGCCCCACCCGTGCGGATCCATCCCCACCCTCTGGAGCCCGCGAGGAGCAGCCAAACGCCGGCGACGATCGCCGGAGCCCCGCTCCGCTCGGACAGAGGAGGGAGACGACGCGCGGCGACTGGTCAAACATGACCAGTGGCCCAGGCGGGCCCACTGTCAGCGACACCCCGCGCTGTCCACGTGAGATTAAGTGAAGGCGTATTATCCCTAGTACGCTTTCCCCGCTCCGAAAGCGTATTCCCCTCCAAAACGTTTTATTTTTTTTCTGTTTTATTTAAAAACAGATTTTGACCAAATGTTTGACTGGCTCTAACTTTTTAAATATAAGTCCAAATGAGTTGATTCTTTTTCCTACCTTCCTCATATTTGATCTAGTTTATTTTAAGATTTATTTGAAAAAATTTCAAACAACTTTTTGGTTCTGTTTTTGAAATGTGTGTTAATTCAAATATTTTTTTAAATAGGATTTTTGGAAGAGAAGAAAACTTTCAAAAGTTTGGAGAGCACCTTGCCTTTCCACACATTGAAGGCAAGCATTCTGAACCCCGGCATAATAACTTTTGAAGTGATCATTGATGCATTTATAACACCACCGCATTTCGAAGGACTTGTTATTTCATGTGATATGATCATATGCATGGGTGCATGTTACCGATTTCCATGCTGTTGGTAATGGACACACTGGTGACGATAATCACCCTCATGAGCTTTACATGCATACCGGCAGGAACCCGGGAAAACCTCTGCCTTGGGTAAGTATGAGTTTGTCGCCGGTCTCCGTCGGGACGGTTCTGTCTGGTATGGCATGGTAAGGTGATATGAGTGGTGACTCTGTTTGATGAAATATATTTGTTATACTAATCATGCAGGGAATACTTGGACCTCCTGAGTCGACCGTAGATCGAGTCTTGTTCCAGTAACCCCCATACTTGTTTCGTGCTACCACTCGTCTCTACAGCAAGTAGAGTACGGTTCAGTAAGTTGTCAACCTCTTGCTAGCACACACCGTACAGAGAGGCCATGGTGGAAGATACTGGTTGTAACTGGTAGGCAGGCCACCTGGTCCAGGAGCATGGGTGTTTCCGGTTGGGACCGAGAGGGGAGGCCACCCCTTAGAGCGCGCGATATAAATTTGATCCCATGCTACGCGAGGTTGTAGCCTCCCCACTTAGAGTTTGCTTAACAGGTGTCGTGGGTGATTCCAGACACGTGTGTGATAAGCTGGTGTGTGCAAGTTAGGTGTGTTTTCAACAAAAAGACCGTAGACGGAATTAGTCCCGATGGACTAAAGAAATCCGTTACTCGTGGGTAAAGAGTACACCCTCTGCAGAGAATAAACCTATTCGAATAGCCGTGTCCATGGTTAAGGATTACAGTCTGGGATGGGTCAAGTGTCGGTCTTAGTGTCGGTCTTCGGAGGTGAAACTGTTAACCAGAAATGGAATTACTACTTGTGACTGGTGATAACTATGATTATTATTATTGTTGACTAACCCGTGATATTATTGTTATTATCGGGTATCTCTGGGATGGTTCTACCTCCGGGA
>NC_041385.1:286712616-286721395 GCF_002162155.2 Triticum dicoccoides
TTTATGTGGTGTCGCTCAGACGCCCGACTGTGGCATTTCTTTTAAAGCCCCTTTTGTGGTGTCGCTCAGACGCCCGACTGAGGCATTTCTTTTAAAGCCCTTTATGTGGTGTCGCTCAGACGCCCGACTGTGGCATTTCTTTTAAAACCCTTTATGTGGTGTCGCTAAGACGCCTGACTGTGGCATTGCTTGTTATTTATTTCATAAATTTTTATACTACTATGTTATTGCAATTTTATAAATAACTTGCTTGCACGCATCCGAGATTTGTTTATCTTTTGTGACTGACGTCATGAGCATAAAATATTTTTCAGCACATCATTGTTATATTATACCTGTGTTCATAATGTTTGCGAGTACATTCAAAGTACTCACTGGCTTGTCCCTGGCTATTGTCTTGGCCAGATTTTCCTGCACGGAGAGGAGTGACGCGATGCCATCCCCGGAAACCACTCAATGGAGATAGCAGCCTCGCGAAGATAGGAATTAACCTGGTCAGCTGTTCCCGTGGGAAATGGAGTCCCATAGACACTGATGTTTCACAACCCGCTTCCGCCATCAACCACTAGAAACCATTTGTTGTACATGCAGGCCAGAATGGTCTTGTACTACATATTCTGTATTTTGCTTGGAATTTCTGTATCAAGTTAGAGCCTCATCAGCTAACAGTAATCCTGGGGCTGATGAGCACGACGGTCTTTTCTGGAAAGTTATTACCCGGAAAACCCGGTCGTGGCATTCGCACTTTGGGAACCACTAGTCGATTCCCGAAGTATACGACCCCTTGATCATTAATGGAGAAACAATTCGCAATTCCTTTCTTGATGTTTCTCTTGATGCGGGAGATTCCCGGATCTACCTTCTGTGCCTTGACGATCTGGTCCGTAAGGGTAGGTTTCGCCACCAAGGTGGAAAGAAAACCTTGAGGAACAATGTGAAGGTTAAGCTTCCGAAATTCCTCATGGAGAAGCGGTTGACTTTGTTGTAACATTAGGTTGTTACAATAAGATTTACGACTTAGCGCATCAGCCATGACGTTGGCTTTCCCTGGGGTGTAAGTTATTCCTAAGTCGAAATCTGTGATCAACTCAACCCAACGTCTTTGCCTGAGATTCAAATCCGGTTGGGTGAAAATGTACTTCAGACTTTGGTGATCAGTGAATATTTCGCAACGGTTACCGAGGAGGTAATGTTGCCAGGTCTTAAGTGCATAGACTACGGCTGCAAGCTCGAGATCATGAGTAGGATAATTCTCCTCATGTGGGTGCAATTGCCGTGAAGCATAAGCAATTACGTGTCGATCTTGCATGAGAATGCAACCTAGTCCTTATCGCGAGGCGTCGCAGTAGATAACAAAGTCCTTGGAGAAGTCTGGCGGTACCAGTACGGGAGCAGAAGTCAGGCGTCTTTTCAGTTCCTGAAAGCTGTGCTCACATTGTGAAGTCCATTCGAACTTCTTATCTTTCTTGAGGAGTTCGTTTAGAGGTTTAGCAACTTTGGAGAAGTTTTCGACAAAGCGACGCCAATAGCTCGCTAAGCCCAAAAAACTCCGAACTTGCTTGACCGATTCAGGTGGAGTCCAATTAAGGACGGCTTGAAATCGCTCAGGATTAACAGCAATACCTTTACCAGATATTACATGAACCAGATAGGTCACTTCTGACAACCAAAATTCACATTTGGAAAACTTGGCATAAAGGCGGTGCTCTCGAAGTTTCTTCAACACTAGCCTTAGATGTTCGGCATGTTCTTCCTCGTTCTTGGAGTAGATGAGTATATCATCGAGATAAACTACGACGAATTTATCCAAATACTCCATGAAGATTGAGTTCATTAACCGAGAAAAGGTGGCTGGAGCGTTGGTTAAACCGAAGGACATGTCGGTGTACTCGTATTGGCCATAACGAGTAACAAAGGCCGTTTTAGGAATGTCCCCGTTTCTGATTTTGATTTGATGGTAGCCCAACCTCAAATCCATTTTGGAGAAGACTGAGGATCCAGCGAGCTGATCATACAGGTCGTTGATCCTAGGGAGCGGATATTTGTTCTTGATTGTGACCAAATTGACCGGTCGGTAATCTACAACCATCCGGTCCGTACCATCCTTCTTCTTGACGAAGAGGACGGGGCAAGCCCACGGAGATGAACTAGGTCGGATGAAACCCTTTTTCAAGGACTCATCGAGTTGTTTCTTAAGCTCGGCTAGTTCTAGTGGTGCCATCTTATAGGGTCTTCTAGCAATCGGAACGGTTCCTGGAATGAGGTCTATTACGAACTCAACATCCCTGTCAGGTGGAACACCTGGCAATTCCTCTGGGAAGACATCCGGAAAGTCACGGACTACCGGAACGTCCTCAAGGTCTAGCAAAGGGCTGGCGTTAAGAGAATATAATTGTCGCTTGGCTAATCGGGTCAAGACATTGACTATCTTCCCTGAAGGATGAGTGAGTTGAACAGTCCTAGAGAAGCAATCAATTTTGGCATGATGAGCTGACATCCAGTCCATACCCAAAATGATATTAATATCTGAAAATTTGAGAGCTATCAAAGATGCAAGGAAAACAAGTCTGTCGACTTGGATTTCATTTCCATAACTTACCCTGGAGGTCTGCCATCTAGAACCAGGAGTAGAAATTTCCATAGTGGATGGCATGTCACAGAATGCGGTGTTATGCAGACGAGCATAGTTCTCGGATATAAATGAATGAGAGGCTCCTGTATCAAAAAGAACAGATGCCGGGTGGCAATTAACAAGGAGCGTACCGAGAACGACGTTGGGATCCTCTTGAGCTTCTTCGGCAGAGATACAGTTGACATGGCCACGTGTAGCGGTGGCCGGCTTGGCATGGAACACTTTCCCTGTCGGCTTGCCACGGCCAACAGCTTTAGCAGATTTGTTGGGGTTGGTCTGGGGACATTCACGCATATAGTGGCCAGATTCCCCACACTTGAAACAAGTCACGGAACTGGTACGTGGAGGAGCATTGTTGGTTGGACCCCCATAGGGCTTGGCTGGTGCAGACTGTTGAACGGGGCGAGGCGCCTGGAAAGATGGCCTCGGTGTGAACCTGGGTGGCAGGGCGGTGTTGGGCACCCACACGCGGCGCTTCTGAGGACCCGCACCAGATGAGGAACCCATGTCACGGCCATGCTTGCGTGTTGCGTCATAATCAGTCTGACTAGTCTCAGCACTGATGGCCTTGTTAACAAGTTTCTGAAAAGATGTGCACGCATGCAGACGGAGGTCGCGGCGAAGCTCAGGGCTAAGCCCCTTACGGAACCTTGCTTGCTTCTTGGCATCAGTAGAAACTTCCTCAGTTGCATATCGTGCGAGGTTACCGAACTCCCTGCTGTAAGCATCCACAGAGAGTCGGCCCTGAGTGAAACTGCAAAATTCCTCACGTTTACGGTCCATGAGACCCTCCGGAATGTGATGTTCACGGAAAGCGTCGCTGAATTCAGCCCAAGTAGTGACATGGCCCGCTGGGCACATGGCTCCATAATTCTCCCACCATAGACTGGCGGGACCTTCAAGATGATATGCAGCAAAGGTGACCTTGTCAGCCTCCGCTACCAGCACGGAACGCAGTTTGTGAGAAATACTGCGAAGCCAATCATCAGCGTCGAGAGGCTCGACGGAGTGGTGGAACGTGGGTGGATGTAACTTGATAAAATCACTGAGTGACACCACGTTAGTCCTCTGATGGTGTGTCGTGTTCTGTTCAATACGCTCCAACAAACGGTTGGTCTCCCGCTTGTTTCTTTCGGCTTCCATCATAACCTCGGCTAGGGAAGGAGGATGAGGCAGATTTGCATTCCTGACTTCGCTGCCTTCAGCCTGCTCTTGAGGAGTAGGGTTAGTGCGTGTGTTGACCATCCTAGGTAAACAAGACAATGATTTAGTCAGGATGATAAAATTCCGACATAGGATACAGAATGTAAGGAATAACTCGGAATGCAAGATGATCATCCGTATGACATGGTAGATACATAAACTGCTTCTTTATTCCATCGTCATACACACCATACAGGGTTTAGTACAAGACCAAACAAGGTACTATTACGGTGAAAAGAGGATTACATCTCATCGGAGGCATTCCAAGCTCCTATACATTATTTTTCTACACCTCTGGAAGGCGATACAAACTAGGTCATATCCCACGAGTCACGCAGGACAATAGACGACACAGCTAAGACGAACTAGTGATACTACCACTAACTCAGACCGATCCGTAGTAGTCCTCGTAGAAGTCACCTCCATAGCCTGGAAGCTCAACATGATCATCCGGAAACAGACGATCTCGCGGAGCTTGTGGACCATAGGGGCTAGGATGAGGTCTTGGACCAACAGACGGTGGCCTGCAGGGACCGCGAGGTGGGGTGATGCCTCCTACATCACGCCAACCCATCACGTCTGGCAAAGCAGATCTCACAGGATAGAGATCGCGCATATCCGAATATCCAGCTTGCACTGCCGGTGCAAACCGAGTCAATGTGGCCCAGTGGTCAGCACGGGTATTGAAGAGCTCTAACCTCAAGGCCCGATTTTCACGGTCCTTATCCTCGAGCATCTCAGCAGTGGTGCGAGTCCGTGAATCCTCCTGGGTGGGGTCAGCATAGATAGCCTAGAGATACCCTTGTGCTCCCGGAAGTGATCCTGGCATATACCGGAAATCAGAGTCCCGAAATAGACCAGATCTGACTCGCATGATGGTCATCATAGAGTAGGCGGCGTCCTGCACAGCCATCTCAATAGTAACCCCGAGTCCATAGGAGCAGTGAAGGGGCTCGGTGGACCCAGGATAAGATGGAAATATCCTGACAGTGCAGAGATACTGGCTTTGATTAAAGTCTCGAAATTGCTCTTCGACCGTGTACTCAGGATACCAACGGTATCCAGCCTCAGTCATTACCCTGACCAACATGGCAGTATGGCCGGGTACATCTAGGCATCGAGTCAGGCGAACCACTTGATTAAGGTCACGAGTGGCCATCTGAAAGCACAATCATAATGCAAAGGCATTAGAATTTCTAGCAAAATTTCGGCAGCATAACAGCTGTAAATGCTCAAGAAGGATTTTGAGACATTTGACAAAGGATTTCATACACACTCAACATCATCATATCAAAGTTCTGAATCCATCCTAACAACATAACGTGGTAGAAGAACTGAACTAGGCTTGTATCCATCAACCCTATAAGGTACTACTGATTAGTAACGCGTGATCCTGATAGAGAGAATAGATCCTAATTCCTTAACCCCCGGTGGAAGAATAGACTGACTCAGATCAGAATGTCATAAGATAAAGGAGTAAAAAGAGCCTTACGTTCCAACCCACAAACAATTCCCCTACATATAACTAAAGAATTTCTAGACTCAACATCGACCGGTTTGGCTTGGAGAACCTACAGGCAGTCCGGCTCTGATACCAACGCTGTCAGGACCCCGACTCGATGTCACATCGATCTAGCTTGTAACACCTCATATCACTTTGCGGCCTCATGCACGGTATCCCCACGGGTGTCGCCTTACCTTTGCCCGGGACCGTTTGCGCCTTTTGGCTCACGTATATGATAGTGTCGCTAGCATCCATATGATAAAGAGCCCGGGCTGACATGACTAGTCGTAAACCCAAAGTGGCACAGACTTACAGGGATAGGCATCCATGACCCAGCAACGAATGTGTCGGTCATCAGCAAGTGGGTCCGGGCTGTAGCACTGGGCTAGCAGGACTCCGGTAAACCGGGCTGTAGCGGGCTAACAGGACTCCGGTACTCAATGCGTGACATTTCCCCGAAGGGACAGACACAGGAACGAAGAAGGACACATGCCGGCTAGCCTAAGTGTTCCCGAGCAGTAGCAAGCTACCATGGCTCAGTGGTAACACTAGGAGACATTTCCCGGTAAGAGAGGCTACTAATGATAAACAACTAGATAGTCAGATCCCACACATACCAAGCATTTCAAACATACACACAATATGCTCGATATGTGCAAATACAACAAGGCATCACAACATGACTCTATGACACAAGTACTTTATTTAAGGCTCAGAGAGCCATACATAACATACACAAAGGTACGGGTCACACGACCCAGCATTCAAGTCATACGGTCATACAAACCAGCAGCGGAAGTAACTTGTCTGAGTACAGACAACTAGTAAAATAAAAGAGGCTTGGAAAGCCTAGCTATAGTACGAGGTCCTTCACAAGCTCAGGATCACCACCTGGGCCTTAGCCTACTCATTGATGTCAACGTCTACGTAGAACCCATCAGAAGGGGTTGCAGCGTCTTCTGTAAAAAATGTAAATTATAGCAACATGAGTACAAAGGTACTCAGCAAGACTTACATCAGATCCTACATACATGCATATTATCAAGAAGGGTTGGTGGAGTTGTTGCAGCAAGCCAGCTTTGACTCTTGGCTAGGCTAACCTATGAGACTCCAACTCGAAATGGTTTTGCGCACACGAGTCCACTACTCACCAATTCAATACACTACCGAGGATCCACCTCCGTCTTCCTACGGAAGAGCCATCCTCGGCACTCACCCTTATCTTGAGGTTTTTAGTAGTTTCCATTTACTTGTCTATGAACTGTATAGGCAACCAAGTAGTCCTTTACCGCGGACACGGCTATTCGAATAGATCATGATAACCCTGCAGGGGTGTACTTCTTCATACACGCTCTCACCACTTACCGTCGTTTACACGACATGTACTCGGTAACCTTCAAGCGGAAGCCCAACGTGGGTGTCGGCCACGACCTACCTAACCACCTAAGCCTCCAGTCCAGGTTTATCGCCTATCCAGGTTCCAACCGCAGGGAGTCTGGCCGAGGTTTCCCATACGGCCCCGAACGATGTGAACAGGGTTCCCGAGATACCTAACGGGTATTCGGTACACCCGGCCACGTACCTACCGCATCACAGCCCACCCCTACGGTCAGCGCTGTCCACGGCCTCCAGTAGGCTACAAACACCAGAAACTACTTGCAACTCCTGGACGGAGAACTAGGGTGAATAAGAAGCCGAGAGGGTCCATTGGTTTCGGGCCCAATGCATGGTAGTAGCTGATTCTTAAATCACACATACAGATCTCAGTGCTTAAGGTCGGCTTCAATGAAACAACCCACCATGTACTCCTACATGGCCTCTCATCGATACCTTTACCAAATCATGTTCACCACACCAGTCTTATTACCGACACAATCATTTCACTCTAGCCCATCACCCAGATGAACCAGACCTGACACGACTCTAAGCATAGCAGGCATACCAAGGTAGGAACAACACATACATATGGCTCAATCAACTCCTACACATGCTAGTGGGTTTCATCTAGTTACTGTGGCAATGACAGGTCATGCAGAGGAAGTGGGTTCAACTACCGTAGCACACAACAGTTTGAAACGCGTTGTCTTAATGCAGTAAAAGAGAGCAGGAGCGAGAACATGGGATTGTATCGATATGATCAATTGGTTGGTTGCTTGCCTGATGGTTCGATGCACTGATACGGTTCTTCGTTAGGGTAATCACGATACTCCTCGGAGGCAGATCCTGCCGCAAAGAACACCGATACACAACCATCACCAAACAATGTGCAACAATATGATGTATGCATGAAACATAGCAATATGAGTGTGTTGGGCTAATGCAGCTAAGACCAGAAGGGTTTGAACCAATTTGAATCAAAGATTCAAATTTCAAACTCAAACATGGCCCTTTAAAGTGTTTTTCCTTGTTCTGCATTAAACATCAAGTTAACTTGTTTAATCATGCATGAAAATAGTACAGATGGATAGATTGGATTTTTCTGATCATTTTTCATATATAATTTGTCTGATTTGGAGTTACGGAATAAAAGTTATGAATTTTTGAAGTTTAAACTATATTCTGGAATTTCCTATATTAGATTAATTCCAGAAAATCAATTATTGCGTCAGCCTGACGTCAGTGTGACGTCAGCAGGTCAACGGAACACGTCCGGGTCAAACCTGACAGTGGGTCCCGCATGTCAGGGTGATTAAATTAATTAAAGTTTAATTAAAACTAAACCTGTTTAATTAACAGGGCTGGGCCCCACCTGTCATTGACTCAGGGGAGTCAACCAGGGCCCACCCGTGGTCAAACCCGGGTCGGCTGCACCGTCGTTTAGCCGCCGGCGAGCCCGACGCGGCGGCGGAAGTGGTTTTGGCCGTTTCGGCCACCAAATGGGTCGCGGAGACCACCGGAGTGGAGCTGAGGACAAGCCGCAGCTCTTGGTGGAGTCCGTTGGAGTCGGGGTGGCCGGAGTTGGCGCCGGCGACGACTTTGGCGGCCACCGGGGTTCGGCCGAAGACGAACTTGACGCTAGAGGGGTCGGTGAGGCTCAGGGAGTGGCTAGCTAGGTGCTAAGTGACACAGTGAGCATGATGGACACCGGGGAGTGGCCGGAGGATGACCGGGAGCACGTCGGCGACGAGCTCCACGGCGGTGGGTGTGGTTGAGCTCCGGGAGGTCGCTACACGGCTCGGGAGCAAGAACGGAAGGAAGGGGAAGATGGCTAAGCTCACAGTGAGTGCGACGAAGCCCTTGGTGTGGCCGGAGATCGACCGGAGCGACGACGGCGTTGAAGGGGATCTCCGGCGACGGCGGTTCGGGCGAGGTCGTTGCGGTGGACTCGGGCGTTGCGAGCGCTCGGGGCTCGGCTTGCTCGATGGAGTGGACAGCGGCGGAGCTCCTGGACACGATGAGAGGACGCACGGGCGGCGGGAAGCACGGCTACGACAAAGGCA
>NC_041385.1:286722020-286793575 GCF_002162155.2 Triticum dicoccoides
CGGCGAGCAGGTGCGTGGCGCGCGCTGCGGTCGCCGTCGGGCACCTGCCTGCCTGCCTGGCCGGCAAGCAGCTCGCTGGAGCGGCGCTGGGCTGGGCCGGCAGGTGGGCCGGGAGCAGGCGCCAGGTATTTTTTTTTCCATTTCTTTCTGTTTTCTATTTTTTTTAATACTTCTGCAACTTTCTTGAATTAAATAAAATACTTAGGCTACTCCTAAAATCACCAAACTACTCCTGGTCCATAGTTGGATTATTTCCAACATGAAACATTTTAGTTTGGAGATATTTGAGCATTTAAATATTTTATATAATTTTAAATGCCCAAATTCAAATATTTATGATTTAATTCAAAAACCCTAAGCTGGCCTAGGAAAATGTGCACCACTTTTGGCAGAGGTTCTGAACCAAGACAAAAATGATGGGCATTTTAGAAGGGCATTTCAGGTTCATTGAAAAAGTTTTTAGTAAACCCTAATTGGTTTCAGAGGGGACTGGGGGTTCTGTCATCCCCATTTCAGGTTTCTGATGAAAGAGTAAACATGATGCAACACTTTAATGCATGGCTAACTAGGATGTGACAAAATGCACAACAAAGATTGATGCCCCCTTTTACATCTGATTTACAAATGCCATTATATTAGGTTCAAATAGACGAATGCACTTCCTATGAATTCAAATCTTCAAACCCCCTTTATGTTTAATTCGACATGTATTCTATTTTGTAGCTAGTAATTTGGAATGTATCCATGCAAGTGACAAATGTATAAAGTGCTTCACACGAACAACATGGAGTGCACTAATTAATGTTTATATATGAATTGCAAAAGCATGCATTGCCTGAATTTCAAACCGCTCTAACTCTATGGATCGATAATATTAAATAAACACATGCACATGCTAGAATTCAATAGAGTATGGGTGTCTGATGGAGCGACTTTCGTCCATACGCAATTTGCAAAATTCATGATCTCATCCAGAAATAATAATGCCATTTATATTTTAATTTAATGCATAGAATCGCCTTTTACATGTAGATGCACTATGCCTCGGCCCATTCTCACAAATGCGCTATATATATCTCTATCTAACGCATAAGTGCACACACTTTATATGCATCAACATTTCTGTTTCACACATGCTCACAATCTCTCTTGGGGTGTCGGGGTGTCTCGCGCACATGCTCTCTCTGTATCTCTCTCTCTTTCTGACTACTATGTACCACTCTTTTCACTAATCTCAGTTGGAAAACACTATTTCTCTCACATGCATATATACACATGCACGGTCTCTACTAGCCCTCTATACGCACATATATGTGCCTACGTGTCTCCCACACGCACATTGTCTTTAGGCCTCCCTCACACACATTGCCCCCCACCCCCCGACACACCTCTCTCTTAGTAGTTGGCAGATATGATTCCGTCATATCATTCGGTAGGATATCCCTCATTGTTAGGCTGGATGGTAATACGAGGTAAAGTTTTACCCTAGTTCGGACCCTTGCAGTTGAGGAAAAAGCCTACTCCTGGTACTGTATATTAGTGACAGGGGTGTCTACAAAGTACACGTGAATACCGGGCATTGTGCGTGTGCGTATACTATCGACGAACTAGCCCCCAAGCTTCTATAACATACTGGGGGCCTAGGGTTACAAATCATATATAGTCAGCTTATCACCAGTGGGGACACAATCCTCCGCGACTCTGGTAGCTTCGTGTTGTACGCCGAGTCCTCCGTATGGTTCTTCATATAACGCGTCTCGGTCCAACCTATGTGTCGCAGGATAGAACCGACCCGTGAGTCCTCATGTTGACCCACGACAACTAGAAATGATGTGCCCACCACACCACACATGCAATCGGACACTAAGAAAATAAGCATGTACAATAGTACAATGTTATACATCAAAGTTAATTGCATGGTGCATCCAAAAATATTTATTATCCATTGTGAATGTTTATATATTCTTCAAAAATATTAGTCACGGGAAAGAGAAACAAAGGGCATATCTCTCCTTGTCTCCACCGGACACCCCCTCTTTCTACACCACTTTCACGTACGCACACAAACTATCTCTCGGCCCTCTAAAAGTATGCCTGCCCACGACACATTCATGCATGACGGTCACTGTATTTCAAGCTAAAGCACTATATGGTCACTGGATTTCAGAATATGATCATTATGGTCACCGTATACATTCTCGTTGTGATCATACTGTATCTAGCTCATGATACGTCTCCATTTTTTCTTGATGACACTGACGGACTGTGCATTTGATGTGTGCTTCGTATTTTGTTGACGACACTTATGGTCATTGTATTTGAAGCGAAAGCACGATATGGTCACTAGACTTCAGAATAAGCTCATCACGGTGATCATGTACATTTTGTCGTGCTAACCAACATGTGGATGGATGGTTAGGAGGACGGTGGTTTCTTGAGCCCACCAGGGTTAAAGTCCCGGTGCTCGCATTTATCCTAGGTTAATTTCAGTATTTTCCGGCGATGTGCGTTCAATGGGAGGAGACGTTCCACTCGACTACGAGGCACCTATGGTGACTTCGTAAAATATGAAGATCATATGCTGGCCCACTCTCTCGAAGGTGCTCATAGGGGTAGGGTCTGCGTGTATGTGCTTATAGCGGTGAGTGCTTGCGCGTATATATGAGCCATTGCGTCTGTACCGTGTTAAAAAAATACATGTCATGGTTATACGGTCACTGGCTCACCCATACAACTAGTGTCATGACACAATCAATTGACCAGTCAAACGTTCCACGTGGCGCAACTAGTGTTGCACCATCGGGGCGCGTAATCGTGGGGCCCTCCTGTCAGCCCGTATATGATAGAAATAAATGATAGTTTGAGTCTGTAATATGTTAATAAAATAGATTGTAGGGTGATCCTATGGTCACTGGCTCACCATACACCTCCGTAATTTGTTGATGACACGATCAATTGACCAGTCAAACGGTCCACATTCAGCAGCGCACATTACCATAGGGCCCACCCGCCAGCGCGTATATGAAGGACATAAATGGTGATAAATTAGTGGCCGGTGGGTATTCGAAGTCGTGAGACTTGTGGTTGGCAGTCGCCGGTGGTGGGGGTGCGTTGATTGGGCAGTGGGGTGGGGATCGCCGGAGAAAAAGCTCGGTGCGGGGGGGCCTAGAGGGATGGCCAGTGCGGCGGTGGACCGGCGGTGGGGAGTGGTTTTGGGGCAGGCGGGGCGGCGTGGGTGCGTGGGCCAGCCGCGGGCAGCGGGGGCCGGCGGTTCGGCCAATGGTGACTGCCGGCTTAGGGGGGTGGAGTTTGATGATAAACTGCATGCCCATGATTTCATATCAAATGGCTGGAAAATCTAATGACCAGAGATGAAAAATTCAGTCGACTGACGTGTAGCCTCACCCCACACGTACACATGCACGCATGCAAGACACGCACACATGGATGCATGCAACACTGACATGTACACATAACGAACACACGCATGCATGCAGGCGTGCAACACTGACACGTACACATGCACTCATAAACACACGTACGCATGCACACATGCATGCAATACTGAAATGTACCCTTGCACACACGCAACACTCACATGCCTGCATGCACACAACACACGACGCAAGGCGCACGGTCAACCTATACGTGTGTACACCCTTTGTTAAGGACATGGATTGTTACGGGTATTAATCAATCTTATCTGTGATAAGCAGAACATTGTTGTTTGCAGTGGTCTTTATGAATCTCAATGTATCAAACGGGCTATCAACATAGTAGGCTTATCTATATGAAAAAGTTGATGTCACACTCAGTGAACAATCATCGGTTTATGAAATGCCCGCTTCTGACTGCCCTGGCCCACCAAAGGTTGCTCTGATGTGCGCTGCCTGCGTTGGGTCACTGACATGTAGGCCATGTGCCCAAAGAGCCCACACATCAGTGGAAGAACGGCACGGTGTCCTACGTCGGAGTCGAGGGCACCACACGCTGCACGCCCGGCTGAACACGCCTCCTTGCCGCATTCAAACGCCTCCATGAAACCTGCCCGTGTGGAAGCCGAGAAACCCACCCTGGACACACGTCCGTTCATGACCGGGCTGGCATTAAACACAACGCGGGCCGAGCTCCTCCCGTCCGCCGTCTATTTAATCTCCTATTTAAATGAGGCCAAACGCCAGCCAAGAATCACACACCTCCGCCGCTCCCCTATCTCCTCCTTCACCGTTTTGTCCACTCTTACAATGGCTTACGAAGAGTAGTTATTCCGCATCCAAGACGGCTGGGTGGCCCGCCGAGCCCGCCGGATAAGAGCTATGCAGCTCGCTGATCCACCTCCCTCCCCTCGCCCGACGGAGCCAGTTGCCGCCCCAAGCAGGTGTGTGGTTCAGCAACTCGCCACTCCAGGTTGGCTCGACGAGGAGTGGCGCACGGGTGTCGTTGCTTCCGTCCACGCCACCGCCTCATACCGCGTCTCCCGTTTCTATGGCCGAGACTCCCATCCCGACGGCCATGCCAGGCAAGTAGAGACTGAAGCTGGGTGCGTGCAGAGCGATCATTCGGTGGCCAGCACCTCCGCGTCCACCGCCATCATCTAGGAGAAGTAGGACACGAGAGGCCGCCACCGCTTGGGTCCCATGAAGGCCACCGCGGAGGCGACGCCGGCGTACATAGCAGGTGTTTTGCCAGATCCTTTTGTTGCGAGGACCTTCATCGACCCCGCATGGGCTCCACGGAAGAGGAGCCCCCTTCCACCATCATCTTCGGCATCAGCCAATGATATCAGTTGGGGCAGTGGTGAAGAGAGTCGTCCTTTGTGCTGAAGCATACAGCGGTCCGGTGATCGTGCTGCCGGAAATGAGGAACACAAATCGATCGACATGCGACCATTTAGGCCAGGTATTATATACATGTGATGTCCAGAACTAGCACCACGTAGTTCATTTGAATGTAATGAAATCCATCATGTTTGTATGAAAATCTGGTATTTTATATGATTTCCGTCATTGTTTATATGAAATATCACCGTGTTTGCGTGAACTTCCTCTGGTTGGTTGAGTTGCTGTCATAATGTGTATGGATACAGTTGGATGGCGTAATTTGTGGGCCGCCGATCGGTCTGCGGGCGGCTCGGGCGGCATGTCAGGACAAAAAAACACTGCTCGTGTGAGCTCGTCTTCAACGTGCATGCTGGAGGATGCATAAGCACCTTAGCCATTCCTCGCTCATCGGTGGCAAAGGCACCGGTGGACAAAAGGGTCGCCAATATTTTGGCTACCCCGGGCAAGATCCAAACATCCCCTCCCAACAGATTCAAATCCCTCATTCGCCGTGGAATTTTGCCATGTGTTGTTTTCATGGACTAGCAAGATGCCCGTGCATTGCACAGAACATCAAGATGCATTTTTTACAAAACACCTGTTGTGATTGACCCATGCAGGAGTAATCTCATTTTGTAAAAAACTAATGATATCTCGAGAACTTTATCGAATAAATGGTATTTCAAGAATTTTATTGGACTCCATTTTTTATACAAGGCCACAAACCCATATTACAGGTACCAAGGACAAAATTAATGTCTTCTATGTAAGTGTTGCAAGCCACCTTGTTTCCTTGTTTGCCGTCTAAATTAATGTGTATTCTTATCTTTCATGCACATCAAGCCAATGCTCACACTCCCGCATGCATGCAAGGGATAATTAATGTCCTCCTTTGCTAGTAGTATGAGGCAAACACCATTAATATTGCATCGATTAGTGTTAGTGACCTTGTATATCTGCAAATTGTAATTTTGATAGTGGCCTTGTACATAAAAATGGAGGGAGAAAGATGAGAGATAAGGTGAGGAGGAGTGGGGTGTGGCGGTGACTGGTGGTCGGACTGGGCGGAGGCATGGGGATGGACGACACATTATGTCTAGGTTTGTATCTCTCTCACACACACCTACGTAGGTGGGCGATGTGCACGAAGAGAACAGGTGCACGCACGACGCATGGTGCATGGTGGGTGCACGATGCACGGTGGAGCTCATTTCTGTACGAAAAGGCAGCCCACGTGGTAATTTGACATGTGTACTGGTTGTCCACTTGACGGAGGGAGGATCGTCTACCACGGGTGAACAAACAAATTGCGACTTGACGTGTTATGTTAAAAAAGAGGTAAACCATGTGGGGACTACCTTAGAGGCAAGGCTCTATACACTGGAGCACTTTTGATGTGTCCCATCAACTCGCAGAACGAGGAGAAGCTTGCTTAGCACGCCATCTCCCCCGCCCACGGGCGCGGTGGCTCGCAGGACGAGGAGTAAATTTTACTACTCCCTCCGTTTAGTCCTTGTCCATACTAGCTTGGTTAGAGAGCTTATCATATTGTTTGGAATATATATGTCCTTTAGTACTCCCTCCATTTACCTATACAAGGCCACTATTAAAAAAATACATTTTGCATCTATACAAGGCCACAAATAGTAATCGAGACAAAAGTTACTACTCCCTCCTTTCCAGTTTATGGCTCAATTTCAAAATATCTCCAACCAAGGTAGACGGTGAGTGGTCAAATTTATTTCGTAGTTTGCACAAGTAATTAGTACGCTCATTTTTCTCAAGAAGTTATGTTTACCGAGGCATTAATTAGAACGAATGCATGAATGACCACTAAATTTCCATGAACTTCTACATGCATTGGTGAGTTTTCTCTTGACACTGCTTGCATCGGGTGATCTAACACACCTCGAAATCCAAAATGTGATGGTACTAATACTAGTAGTAGAATTAAGACTTATAAAACGGAAAAATGAATATTTTTTAGATGATCCCTATAAACCCTAGTGGGTACGTACTCCGTAAAATCAGATTTTCCCAAAACTAAGTCGCTCAACCTTTATTTGCTGGTTTCCCTTCCTGCCTCCTTGCCTCGAACAGACTATGCCAAAATCCCCTACCTGTCGCGCGGGAAAAGACCCGCCCTCTCCTTTTTATAGTCCGGGTTTGTATCGATGGATCGCGCGAAGCAGCAAAAACCCAAGCCGTCCCTTGTACTCCTCCGTCGATACTCCCTTTCATGAATTATGTACTTCTTGTCGCCAACATGTGGGACATATAGCAACCGGGTCCACGTGTCAAGCACCAAATAATAGTGTAGAACAATAGGGGGACGCACGCCAGTCGTACCGCCCCAGTAGTAGTAATGAGCAATGAGACGTCAAATCACCATGCCGCACCTTCCCAGACGGACGAAGCAACCATTATTTCACACTTCGGTTTGCCATCATCTCAAACCACGTAGTATTGCTTCTGCCTGAAGACGGACACGCGCATCGCCTTGGTACATCATGTCACGTGGGACCACATGACATGCCATGCTCCCCCGTTGATCGCTTAGTAAAATCACCTCATTTTTACTATACTTCCTCCATATAGGTTTACATGGCATGCAGGTCGTTCTAAGTTGATAATTTAACTGGTTATATATGTGATGAACAGTAATCTAGCCTTCTAGAAATGTATACTTTTGTACAGTAGTAGGATCGATGGATTGCGCCATGGAGCAAAACTTGAAATTAAAAAAGGTGGTACATATAGAGAGCGCTCGTAGCCAAATTATGCATATAGTACTATTAAAAAAGCTAGTACGTGCTTAAATAGGGTGCTAAATCCTATTAAAGAAATACTAGTATGTACGTACTGAAGAGTTAAAGTAACAAGAAGAAACATAACATTGTTCTGCTGGGGGCTCAGCACAACATAGCCCTCAAATTAAACTAAGCACACATGAAATTAAACTATGCAACTGATCCGGTAGACACTGCATTAGAACCACCATGAGCAATGACACTGCCACCTTACTCGGAGTCCTTGTCCACGTCCTCGACTTCGTCCTTGTCCCTGTTCCTCTTGGCCGATACTTCTTTGCTTGAACCACACACTTGGCTCTTGCTCTCCATCCAACCCTTGTAGATATTGAAACAAAGGTAGCTATCCATTGCAGTGTAGTGGATGTGGTCTATATCTAGTACATTCCGCTGCCATGCATGACGATGAAACGTGTATGGAGGTTTCTCCAGTTTACCGTACGAAGGATAAACCATGGCTCCTGCCAGGGTCAGCATTGAAGGCTGACCACTTGAGGGCAACGGCCGATTCTTCTGGAGGCCGAAGGGGTTGCCTACAACGAGGCCTATCTGACCCAGGACTCTTTCATCATTTGTAAAGTCTACAGTAATGAATTTGACTAGGTCGCTCTTGAGGATGTTCTTAAAATCCTGGTATTCAACGTTGGCATGGCATATGTGGTAGACCAAGCATAAGTCATGCACGCAAACCTGGATCATGGTGGGCTTCTTCCTCTCTTCCTCCTTCAGATCCTTCTCTCGTCCCAGGACTGTGGTGTACTCAACATCTACCCTAGTGACCCACTCAACATTTGAGTTTTCGAACATGCTTCTGAAGCGAGCAAGGCATCCTTTCATCGTCGCGGAAGAACGGGTGTAGATGTGGTCGAACTCATCGCCGGTGATGTTTCTAACCTTGTACTCACCGCTGATCATGGAGATTTGGGACGCCATGGATTTGGGAGAAGGGTTAGGATTAGTGGAACTACCGGAATGTGAAAGGACGGGACGACTAGGAACGAACTGTCGTAATATTAAAGGACGTGCGGGGACGAGTAGGAGCAAACTGCTAGCGTGCAAACGGCAGGGTAGTGGCTATCCACTCTCCCATGATACGGGATTACGAGAGCCCTTGGATCTGAGATCGAACGGTTGCATGGCATGATTCTAGACCTATGGGTGAATATTCTATCCTAGAGGGTTATTCTGCAAATTTTCAGCAACTTAGCATGCGACCGATCAATCTCAGATCCAAGGGCAGCCAGCAGTCCGTATCATGGTCGCGCCTACAACGACCGTCGCGTCGCTCGCGCGTTTGCGCCCTTGGAGATTTAACACGGTGCGTTAGGCTATCTGATGTTGGCAAGTCATACATAGTCATCACTTAGTCACTCATACTACAACAAGGTTAGCTATAAGGTTGGCTATAAGTGTGTTTTTTTACTTCTCTCAATCTCTTTCTTCATACTCCCTCCGTCCCATAATATAAGAATGTTTTTGACACGAGTGTAGTGCCAAAAACGTTCTTATATTATGGGACAGAGGGAGTAGTATTTATTGCATTTGTCAAGGAGTGACCTCTTCCAATGAAATGGTGCTTAGATGAGGTGCTAAGGGCATTAAATGGCTTAGCAATAAAGTCCCCAATGTATAGGCCTTAGTTTTTTGTTGCTAAGTTTGCTTCATTTAGTTAGCTATAGACTCAAAATTTTCTTTTCACCTAGGTACACACGCTTAGCACCATTTCTTCCTTGGGTCACCAAACTAGTATATCTCTTCTTAGTTAACTTGCCACATCAGACTTTATGCCTATGTGGCAAGCTTAGCACCTGTAGGAGCAAGTAAGTACAATAGTGGGCTATTAGCCCGCTTTACATGGCATTTTTGCATATGTGGAGGAAAGAGGCAAGGAAATAGTGGAGAAGTGGGCTCTCATGCAAGAGCCAGCCTCTACATGGTGGAGCATTGGGAGAGGCACGTGTATGGAGGTGGTCAGGAATCGGGAGACTCACGCCGGTCGTAGCACCGCAGTTAAAATGATAATGGCAAGTCAAATCACGGGGCCCCACCTGTCCAGTAGTAACTCGCTGTCAAATCACACATCCTATCTTTGCAGCAGCCTACTCCCTCCTCTTCTAGCGTCTCTGTCGAACCGACTAGGCAGAACTACCTCGCCTACCGTGCAGGAAAAGCCCCGCCCTCGACTTCCAAATACTCCCTCCGTCTAGGTGAGCAAGGAGGAGGGGAAAACAAGAGACCTTAATGTTTATTTGCTAATTAATAGCATCGCATGCAATGGACTAACCACTGCATGTCGTGTTTGGTAGTCTCAAGTCATTAAAAGCATGTAGACCCCTCGTCTCTTATTGGTTGATATGTGAAGAAACAAGAAACGAGGTAGAAGTTAATGCACCACGCCTAAGTGTTTTGGGATTATTTGGTTTTTGTAAGATGACTTACACACCTAGACGGAGGGAGTACATGTTTAGAAACTACATTCTCTTAAGAATCCAATGATATACTTTTTATGACATGGTAACTCATATTTAGTTAGTCAAATGGATGACCTAGAACTACGTGCAGACCCCATAAACCAGGACGCCTAAAAAAATGAGACGGAGAGGGTAGTTCAGTACGTATCTTTTTAGATCAATATTGTCAGGATTCACCAAGGAGAAAAACCAAGTGGTAGGTCGCTCCTGTCGTGTTGGCGTAGCAACTCAAGCAGGGTCAGTCCGCACATGAAATGTTGACACACTTAATAGGACCCCTTTGGCTGACATGTGGCTCATCCACTGTCTTGTTCCACGTGCGATGCACCAAATTATAGTGCGGAGCAGCGGTTGGAATTGGAGGCACCCTGGTTGTAGTGCCGCAGTAGTAGAAAATGAGCGATGAGGGGTCAAATCAGAAAGCCCCACCTTTCCGGCATTAAGCTGGACGGACGAAGCAACCATCATTTCACTCTAGGGCGCAAGAGCGTAAAGAAAAGAGAAAACAAATGATGCGTCCGGCAGCTACCTAGGGCACCCTAGGGTAGGGGTCTCCACAACAGATCCTTTTTTTGAAAGCTACTCCACTACAAATCAGCTTCTCCCTTGTCCTCTTGAAGAAAACCAATGATGCGTGCGGCGGTAGGGTTTGTAGGAGTACTACGGCGTGCGGGGCCATGTCGTAGTAAACGGGAGAGGGATTGAGTTCGAGTCGACGCCTTAAATATGTGTGGGCTACTTGGTTTTACGGGAACATGGCAGCATTTTGGGTTCGGGGACTAGTGGAGATATAGTACGTACAAAAAATTGTGGACGTAGGTTCGACCGAAAGGCAATGATGCATGGGCCCTGCATTTTGATATACCCGGGGCCTCGTGAAATTTGCTACCGTACTCAAAACTAGTAAGGTACACATGCATTGAAGGCAATAGATTTCGAAACCAAATTATGAATAAATACACACTATAGCATGTAAAGCTTTGAGTCATATATGCATGATGTAGATGTTCATTTAGTTCTTATAGTTCATCTCATTCAAAATGAATTAGTTTTATAAAAATGGTAAGCTTCATGGGGTTGTGCATTGTAAAGCATAAAGGAAAAAACAAATAATGACAATTCATTTAGAAAAAATCCAATTATGATACGGAAGATTCTAGAACAAAAGAGAAGTGCTTGTGTTTTGAGGTTTGTGCAATATGATTAAGTTCAACCATGGAGTCTTCAAAATTGTACATGTGGCAGATCTGGTGGAATGTTGATGATATCCAATGGCCAGTAGTGCTCGGATTTGCCATCTCTACACTGTCGGATTAGCTTCATCCAGCGACCATCTTTCAAAGTTATTCACGCACTATATAGTTCTTGTGCCATAGTTGCATGTCTTGGAAAAAGGCTACTAGTGGGTTGTACTAGCTATTTAGGAATAGAATATGTATACATGGAAGTTGTAGAGAAAGATATGACATGGAGTATCTCAATTCCTATGAGTAGGGATTGGAAAAGAGATGTCATTTGGTTCACATCATAGAAACTTTTCTATTGAATCTAGAGATGACATGTATCTCAATTCTTATGAGGAGGGATTAGAAAGAAGATGTAATTTGGTTCATATCATAGGAACTTTTCTATTGAATATACGCTAAAGTTTATTTTCCTTTGAAATTATGGGAGTATAGGAATCCATTCATATGAACCAAGAGGCTCTAAAGCTATAGAAATGATATCATGTTTATTTCCTTTGAAATGTGGAGTATATGAATCTATTCCTATGAAGCAATTGGCTCAAAAGGAAAAAAATCCTATAAAAATCATATCATATAGAGTTCCTATGATATTCCTCCCCACCAAAGGATGGTTGAAATTGTTGCAGGTAATATGATGGTCTTTCTCTGTAGACTCCTCCCCCATCTTTATAGTTACCTCTCGAGGATGAATGAAATGATATATACAGGGTATTCTACATGTGCAATTTGGTACACGAAGACTCGGTAAAAGTTTGCGAGGTTTGAATTTTCAATAAAGCTATATGCACTGCATTTTGGAACGAAGGGAGCATACGGCAGTTGCTAACACTCACATTGAAGATTTGTGTGTAGAAGGAGTGGCTATTCTGTTAAATGACATTGCAAAACTGACACTGTCGGATGCCGATCTAACGGTTGTTACGATGTTCGTCAGGAAAATGCTTGTGGCGAACATTTGTCAGATAATGATTTACGGACACATGCATTGCATTGATACGTTCCCCGTCTCTCTCATGCACATGCACACTCATGAGTCATGACTCTCCCGAGTTCTCTTGCACCCACCGTCTATCTGCAGGTAGACGTCAGACACATATGTGATCTTCACACCCTACCCTCAGAACTTTTAAAGAACAAAAGACATTGCGCACATTTTATTTTAGCTCACACGTCACACACTTATACTATTACTCTTGTGGCGAACGTTCTTGGGGCATAGTATATTGTACTCTCACGAAGAGAAGCGGTGCACGCATGCACTAGTTCTCTCACACCCACTCGCAGGTACACGTAGGAGCGCACTTTTTGAAGCTAGTACAACAAAATCACTCCACTATATATATAAGCAGGAGCCTTAGTGCTTGCTTTACTAGGTTTCCTCTCGTTCACTCTCTCATGATCTCCAGATCTAAGAAAGACATATGTGGCCACACTCTCTCTCAGCTCACGGCTGGTCACAAATCCGTCCGGACAACCTCGACCGGGGCAGGGGTGTGATACGTCCATTTTGCATCATGCTTTTATATCGATATTCATTGCATTATGGGCTGTTATTACACATTATGTCACAATACTTATGTCTATTCTCTCTTATTGTACAAGGTTTATCATGAAGAGGTAGAATGCCGGCAACTGGGATTCTGGCTCGAAAAGAAGCAAATATTGGAAACCTTTTCTGGACAGCTCCAAAAATCCTAAAACTCCACGGAAGTCATTTTTGAAATTAATAAGAATTATTGAGTGAAGAAAATACCAGAAGGGGCCCACACCCTGGCCAGGAGGGTGGGGGGTGCCCCCCCTACTGGGCGCGCACCCCTGTCTTCTGGGCCCTCTATTGGCCCTCTGGTGCCCATCTTATGCTATATGAATCCTCTTACGCTAGAAAAAACCATAAGCAAGTTTATATGACGAAACTCTGCCGCCACGAGGCGGAACCAATCTAGGGCTCTGACATAGCTGTTCTGCCGGGGAAACTTCCCTCCGGGAGGGGGAAATCATCAACATCATCATCACAAACGATCCTCTCATTGGGAGGGGGTCAATCTCCATCAACATCTTCACCAGCACCATCTCCTCTCAAAACTCTAGTTCATCTCTTGTATCCAATCTTGTATCAAAACCACAAATTGGTACCTGTGGGTTGCTAGTAGTGTTGATTACTCCTTGTAGTTGATGCTAATTGGTTTAATTGGCGGAAGATCATATGTTCAGATCCTTAATGCATATTCATACTCCTCTGATCATGAACATGAATATGCTTTGTGAGTATTTACGTTTGTTCCTGAGGACATGGGTGAAGTCTTGCTATTATTAGTCATGTGAATTTGGTATTCGTTCGATATTTTGATGAGATGTATGTTGTCTCTCCTCTAGTGGTGTTATGTGAACGTCGACTACATGACACTTCACCATTATTTGGGCCTAGAGTAAGGCATTGGGAAGTAATAAGTAGATGATGGGTTGCTAGAGTGACAGAAGCTTAAACCCTAGTTTATGCATTGCTTCCTAAGGGGCTGATTTGGATCCACTAGTTTCATACAATGGTTAGGTTTACCTTAATACTTCTTTTGTAGTTGTTGATGCTTGCAATAGGGTTCATCATAAGTGCGATGCTTGTCCAACAAAGGGAAGTACCCAAGCACCGGTCCACCCACATATCCAATTATCAAAGTACCGAACGCGAATCATATGAGCGTGATGAAACTAGCTTGACGATAATTCCCATGTGTCCTCGGGAGCGCTTTTCTCATTATAAGAAATTGTCTAGGCTTGTCCTTTGCTACAAAAAGGATTGGGCCACCTTGCTTCACTTTATTTACTTTCATTGCTTGTTACCCGTTACAAATGATCTTATCACAAAACTATCTGTTACCTACAATTTCAGTGCTTGCAGAGAATACCTTACTGAAAACCGCTTGTCATTTCCTTCTGCTCCTCGTTGGGTTCGACACTCTTACTTATCGAAAGGACTATGATAGATCCCCTGTAATTATGGGTCATCAAGACTCTTTTCTAGCGCCGTTGCCAGGGAGTGAAGCGCCTTTCATGAGTGGAACTTGGTATGGAAACATTTATAAAGTGTGCTGAAATTTTCTGTCACTTGTTACTATGGAAACTAATCCTTTGAGGGGCTTGTTCGGGGTATCTTCACCCCGACCAGTAGAGAAAAGAGTTTCTCTTCAACCTACTGAACCTACTGAAAATGTTTGCTTTGAGATTCCTTCGGGTATGATAAAGAAACTGCTAGCTAATCCCTTTGCAGGAGATGGAACATTGTATCCCGATTTACACCTTATCTTTGTGGATCAAGTTTGTGGATTATTTTAGCTTGCAGGTATTCCCGATGATGTTGTTAAGAGGAAAGTCTTTCACCAGAAGTTGTTAAGACGCACTGACATGGCATAGGCTATGTGATGATGTTGTTAAGACACATTGACATGGCATAGGCTATGTGATGATATGGGATCTTGGAGGTATAAACGATTGAAGTTGGAATTTCACCAGAAGTTCTACCCTATGCACCTTGTTCATCGTGATCGTAATTACAAATATAATTTATGGCCTCACGACGGAGAAAGCATCGCTCAATCTTGGGGGAGGCTTAATTCAATGTTATATTCATGCCCCAATCATGAGCTCTCAAGAGAAATGATTATTCAAAAAAATTATGCTCGGCTTTCTCTCAATGATCGCACCATGCTCGATACTTCCTGTGCTGGTTCTTATATGCTGTAGACTACTGAACTCAAGTGGGATTTACTGGAAAGAATTAAACACAACTCCGAAGATTGGGGTTCCGACGATGGTAAGGAGTCAGGTATAACACCTAAGTTTGATTGTGTTAAATCTTTTATGGATACCGATGCTTTTCGTGAATTTAGCGCTAAATATGGACTTGACTCTGAGATAGTAGCTACTTTTTGTGAATCTTTTGCTGCTCACGTTGATCTCCCTAAGGAGAAATGGTTTAAATATAACCCTCCCACTCAAGTAAAGGTAGTTTCACCTATTACAGTTGAAGAAAAGACTATCACTTATAATGATCGTATTGTTCCTACTACTTATGTTGAGAAACCACCTTTTCCTGTTAGGATAAAGGATCGTGCTAAAGCTTCAACTGTTGTTCGTAAGAGTAATACTAGAACATATACACCCCTAAGAAAATTAAAGTTGAACCTAGTATTGCTATGGTTAAAGATATCTTGGATGATAATATAGATGGGCATGTTATTTACTTCTGTGGTGAAACTGCTAATATTGCTAGACCCGATGCTAAGATACATAGACCAGTTGTAGGCATGCCTGTTATTGCCGTTAAAATAGGAGATCATTGTTATCATGGCCTATGTGATATGGGTGCTAGTGCTAGTGCAATACCCTTTTCCTTATATAAAGAAATTATGCATGATATTGCACCCGTTGAGTTAGAAGGTATTGATGTTACAATTAAGCTTGCCAATAGAGATACTATTAAGCCATTTGGGATTGTTAGAGATGTTGAAGTCTTGTGTGAGATGATTTTCTTGTTCTTGGTTCCCCACAAGATGACTTTTGTCCCATTATATTTGTCACACCATTTTTGAATATTGTTAATGCTAGGATTGATTGCGAAAAGGATGTTGTTACAATTGGTTTGGGGGATATGTCTCATGAGTTTAATTTTGCTAAGTTTCATAGACAACCCCGTGATCCAATTCTGAAAGAAGGGAAATAGATGAAGTATTCCTTCAACAGGGTCCAATTCTGAAACACAAGTTACCTGTTGAAATCCTAGGGGATCCTCCTCCACCCAAGGGTGATCCCGTGTTTGAGCTCAAACCATTACCTGATAATCTTAAATATGCTTATCTTGATGAAGAGAAGATATATCTTGTTATTATTAGTGCTAACCTTTCAGAGCAAGAAGAGGAAATATTATTGAAAACTCTGAAGAAGCACCGTGCTGCTATTGGACATACTCTGGATGATCTTAAGGGCATTAGTCCCACTCTATGCCAACACAAAATAAAATTGGAGAAAGATGCTAAACTAGTTAGAGATCCTCAACGACGATTAAATCCTACGATGAAAGAAGTGGTATGAAAGGGGATACTAAAGCTCCTTGAGGCAGGTATAATTTATCCTGTTGCTGGTAGTAATTCGGTAAGTCATGTCCATTGCGTCCCCAAGAAGGGAGGTATTACTGTAGTTCCTAATGATAAAGATGAATTGACCCCGCAAAGAATTATTACAGGTTATAGGATGGTAACTGATTTCCTTAAATTAAATAAAGCTACAAATAAAGATCATTACCCTTTACCTTTTATTGATCAAATGCTAGAAAGACTATCCAAACATACACATTTCTGCTTTCTAGACGGTTATTCTGGTTTCTCTCAAATACATGTGTCAACGGAGGATCAATCAAAAACTACTTTTACTTGCCCTTTCGGTACTTTTGCTTATAGACGCATGCCTTTTGGTTTATGTAGTGCACATGCTACCTTTCAAAGATGCATGATGGCTATTTTCTCTGACTTTTGTGAAATGATTTGTGAGGTATTCATGGATGACTTCTCCGTTTATGGATCCTCTTTTGATGATTGCTTGAGCAACCTTGATCGAGTTTTGCAGAGATGTGAAGACACTAGTCTCGTCTTGAATTGGGAAAAGTGCCACTTTATGGTTAATGAAGGCATTGTCTTGGGGCATAAAATTTCTGAAAGAGGTATTGAAGTTGATAAAGCTAAAGTTGATGCTATTGAAAAGATGCCATGTCCCAAGGACATTAAAGGTATAAGAAGTTTCCTTGGTCATGCCGGTTTTTATAAGAGGTTCACTAAGGACTTTTCTAAAATCTCTAGGCCTCTGACTAATTTATTGAAAAATATATTCCTTTTGTCTTTCATGATGATTGTGTAGAAGAATTTTAAATACTTAAGAAACCTTTTATCGCTGCACCTATTGTTCAGCCACCTGATTGGAATTTACCCTTTGAAATTATGTGTGATTCTAGTGATTATGATGTATGTGTTGTTCTAGGGCTAAGAGTTGATAAGAAATTGAATGTTATCCAGTATGCTAGTAAAACCATTGACACTGCCCAAAGAAATTATGCTACTACTGAAAAAGAATTCTTAGCAGTTGTATTTGCTTGTGATAAGTTTAGACCTTATATTGTTGATTCTAAAGTTACTATTCACAATGATCATGCTGCTATTAAATATCTTATGGAAAAGAAAGATGCTAAACCTAGACTTATTAGATGGGTTCTCTTGCTCCAAGAATTTGATTTGCATATTATTGATAGAAAGGGAGCTGAGAACCCCGTTGCAGACAACTTGTCTAGGTTAGAGAATGTTCTTGATGACCCACTACCTATTGATGATAGCTTTCCTGATGAACAATTAGTGGTCATTAGTGCTTCTCGTACTGCTCCATGGTATGCTGATTATGCTAATTACATTGTTGCTAAATTTATACCACCTAGTTTCACATACCAGCAAAAGAAAAAGTTCTTTTATGATTTAAGACATTACTTCTGGGATGACCCACACCTTTACAAAGAAGGAGTAGATGGTGTTATTAGACGTTATGTACCTGATCATGAACAGGAACAGATCCTACGCAAGTGTCACTCCGAACCGTATGGAGGACACCACGCTGGAGATAGAACTGCACATAAGGTATTGCAATCCGGTTTTTATTGGCCTACTCTCTTCAAAGATGCTCGTAAGTTTGTCTTGTCTTGTGATGAATGTCAAAGAATTGGTAATATTAGTAGACGTCAAGAAATGCCTATGAATTATTCCCTTGTTATTGAACCATTTGATGTTTGGGGCTTTGATTATATGGGACCTTTTGCTGCCTCTAATGGATATACACATATTTTAGTTGCTGTTGATTACGTTACTAAGTGGGTAGAAGCTATTCCAACTAGTAGTGCTGATCATAACACCTCTATTAAGATGCTTAAAGAAGTTATTTTCAAAGGTTTGGAGTCCCTAGATATCTTATGACTGATGGTGGTTCACATTTTATTCATGTTGCTTTTCGTAAGATTCTTGCTAAGTATGATGTTAATCATAGAATTGCATCTCCTTATCACCCACAGTCTAGTGGTCAAGTAGAGTTGAGTAATAGAGAGCTCAAATTAATTTTGCAAAAGACTGTGAATAGATCTAGAAAGAATTGGTCCAAGAAACTTGATGATGTATTATGGGCCTATAGAACTGCATATAAAAATCCTATGGGTATGTCTCCGTATAAGATGGTTTATGGAAAAGCATGTCACTTACCTCTCGAACTTGAACATAAGGCATATTGGGATATTAAAGAGCTCAACTATGACTTCAAACTTGCCGGTGAGAAGAGGTTATTTGATATTAGCTCACTTGATGAATGGACAACCGAAGCCTATGAGAATGCCAAGCTGTTCAAAGAAAAAGTTAAAAAGATGGCATGACAAAAGGATACAAAAGCGTGAGTTTAACGTAGGTTATTATGTGTTGCTATTCAACTCTCGTTTAAGATTTTTTGCAGGACAACTTCTCTCTAAGTGGGAAGGCCCTTACGTTATCGAGGAGGTCTATCGTTCCGGTGCCATGAAAATCAACTACTTCGAAGGCACAAGTCCGAGGGTGGTGACCGGTCAAAGAATCAAACGTTATATCTCAGGTAATCCTATAAATGTTGAAACTAATATTATTGAAACCGTAACCCCGAAGGGATACATAAGGGACACTTTCCAGAATGTTTCAGACTCCGAAAAGGAATAGGTATGAGGTACGGTAAGTAAACCGACTCCAAAACAATTCTAATGGCAATTTTTCCCTGTTTTGGAATATTTAAGAATTTTGGAAAGCAAGAAGTAAACCGGGAAGTACACGAGGCCTCCACGAGGGTGGAGGGCACCCCCCCTACTGGGCACGCCCCCTGTCTCGTGGGCACCTCGTGTGCCTCCTGGACTCCGTTTTCTTTCACGTTACTTCTTTTGGTCGGTAAAAATTCGTTATATAATCCCCTGAAGGTTTTGACCACCGTATCACGCAAAAATCTTCTGTTTTCATTTCGAGTTATTTCTGCCGCAGGTTAGAGCAATATGGCGTCCCAGGATTCGGAGGCAGAAAGCTATGTGGCTGATTTCCTTGCAGACCCTAAGGTCTACGGGTTCTTGGAGCATGGTGGCTGGACCACTGAGGAAGAGGAAGGCTATGAGCCTAAGGGAAAGGAGGAGACGAGCTCAGACGAAGATGAAGCCCCATTACCTCAACCTGGGGACATGCATGTGGAGTTTAAAAAGTCAAGCCTCCCTGATAGAGCAAAGAAGCCAAAAATTGAGTTTATCCCTTTTCGTCTCTTGCAAGAAAACAAACAGGAACTATGCAGAAGGATATTAAGTCTTGAGCGGGAGATTGATGATCTAAAGGAGAAAAATGTTGTCGTCAAGCGTAAATTGAGGAACAAGCCTACATCATCAACAACTCCTTCTTCACCACCTCCGAGGACATAATTACATGGGTATGGGCACTCCCCTTGGCAACTGCCAAGCTTGGGGGAGGTGCCCCAGTATTGTATCACCATCATAATCCTATCTTTACCGTTTTACTTAGTTCGATCCCTTTTAGTAATATCTTGATCTAGTAGATTGAAGTTTTGGTATGAATTAGTTTTGATTTTTGCTTTGTGATCTCTTTATGTAATCGAGTCCGTGAGCTATCTATAATAAAGATTAGTGTTGATTCAAGGGCTTTGCTATCTTGTTATGATCTTGAGAAAGTAGAAAGAATAAAAAGAAATAAAAGAGTGCATATTGATCTTATGGATAGTAATGACTTCAAATATAAAGAGTATGATGCATAAAAGTTGTTGAGAGTTGACAAATGTAGTTTTGGTCATCGTTGCATTTAATAGGAAGTAATAAACAAAGTGAGGTTTTCACATATAAATATACTATCTTGGACATCTCTTTATGATTGTGAGCACTCATTAAGTATGACATGCTAAAGAGTTGATGTTGGACAAGGAAGACAACATAACGGTTTATGTTTTCTCACATCTTAGTTGAAGTATAGTGTCATGGATCTTCCAAACATGTTGAGCTTGCCTTTCCCCCTCATGCTAGCAAAATTCCTTGCACCAAGTAGAGATACTACTTGTTCTTCCAATTATCCTTAAACCCAGTTTTGCCATGAGAGTCCACCATACCTACCTATGGATTGAGTAAGATCCTTCAAGTAAGTTGTCATGTTGCAAGCAATAAAAGTTGCTCTCTAAATATGTATGACTTATTAGGGCGGAGAAAATAAGCTTTATACGATCGTGTGATATGGAAGTAATAAAAGCGACGGACTGCATAATAAAGGTTCATATCACAAGTGGCAATATAAAGTGACGTTCTTTTCCATTAAGATTTTGTGCATCAAACCCTAAAAGCATATGACAACCTCTGCTTCCCTCTACGAAGGGCCTATCTTTTACTTTATGTCTTTACTTTATGCAAGAGTCAAGGTGATCTTCACCTTTCCTTTTTTTCATTTTATCCTTTGGCAAGCACCTCATGTTGGAAAGATCCTGATATATATATATCCAATTGGATGTAAGTTACCATGAACTATTATTGTTGACTTCACCCAAAGGTGAATATGTTGGGAGGCAACACAATAAGCCCCTGTCTTTCTTAGTGTCCGATTAAAACTTCATAACCATATGTATTGCGTCAGTGTTAACAATTGTAGAAGACTATATGGTAGTTGAGTATGTGGACTTGCTGAAAATCTCTATTATTGACTCTTTCTGATTTATGATAAATTGCAATTGCTTCAATTACTGAGATTATAGTTTGTTAGTTCTCAATGAAGTTTATGTTCCATACTTGACATTGTGAATAGATTGTTACTTGAGTATAAGAAATCATATGACACAATCCTTATATATTGTTGTTATTAGAATGATAATGATGCCCTCATGTCCACATTTTATTTTTATCGACGCCTCTATCTCTAAACATGTGGACATATTTTTCGATTTCGGCTTCCGCTTGAGGACAAGCGAGGTCTAAGCTTGGGGGAGTTGATACGTCCATTTTGCATCATGCTTTTATATAGATATTCATTGCATTAAGGGTTGTTATTACACATTATGTCACAATACATATGGCTATTCTCTCTTATTTTACAAGGTTTATCATGCAGAGGGAGAATGCGGGCAGCTGGGATTCTTGCTGGAAAAGGAGCAAATATTGGAAGCCTATTCTGCACAGCTCCAAAAATCCTAAAACTCCACGGAAGTCATTTTTTGAATTAATAAGAATTATTCAGCGAAGAAAATACCAGAGGGGGCCCACACCCTGGCCAGGAGGGTGGGGGCACACCCCCTGTCTCCTGGGCCCCCTGTTGGCCCTCCGGTGCGCATCTTCTACTATATGAAGCCTCTTACCCCGGAAAAAATTATATGCAAGCTTATGGGACGAAACTTCGCCGCCACGAGGCGGAACCTTGGTGGAACCAATCTAGGGCTCCAGCGGAGCTGTTCTGCCAGGGAACCTTCCCTCCAAGAGGGGGAAATCATCACCATCGTCATCAGCAACGATCCTCTCATCGGTAGGGGGTCAATCTCCATCAACATCTTCACCAGCACCATCTCCTCTCAAAATCCTAGTTCATCTCTTGTATCCAATCTTGTATTAAAACCACAAATTGATAGCTCTGGATTGCTAGTAGTGTTGATTACTCCTTGTAGTTGATGCTAATTGGTTTACTTAGTGGAAGATCATATGTTCAGATCCTTAATGCATATTAATACTCCTCTAATCATGAACATCAATATGCTCTGTGAGTAGTTACATTTGTTCCTGAGGACATGGGTGAAGTCTTGCTATTAGTAGTCATGTGAATTTGGTATTCGTTCGATATTTTGATGAGATATATGTTGTCTCTCCTCTAGTGGTATTATGTGAACGTCGACTACATGACAGTTCACCATTATTTGGGCCTAGAGGAAGGTATTGGGAAGTAATAAGTAGATGATGGGTTGCTAGACTGACAGAAGCTTAAACCCTAGTTTATGCGTGATACGTCTCCAACGTATCTATAATTTTTGATTGTTCCATGCTATTATATTACCCCTTTTGGATGTTTATGGGCTTTATTTTATACAATTATATAATTTTTGGGAGTAACCTACTAATCGGAGGCCTAGCTCGTATTGCTCTTTTTTGCTTATTTCAGTATTTCAAAGAAAAGGAATATCAAACGGAGTCCAAACGGATTGAAACCTTCGGGAGCATGATTTTTGGAACGAACGTGATCCGGAGAACTTGGAGTGCATGTCAAGAAGCTTGCGAGGCGGCCAGGAGACAGAAGGGCACGCCCACCCCCTTTGGGTGTGCCCCCTATCTCCTGGGCCCCACAGGCGGCCACCGACGTACTTCTTCCTCCTATATATACCGACGTACCCCGAAAACATCTAGGGAGCCAACGAAACACAATTTCCACCGTCGTAACCTTCTGTATCTGCGAGATCCCATCTTGGAGCCTTCGCCTGCGCTCCGCCGGAGGGGGAATCGACCACGGAGGGCTTATAGATCAACACCATAGCCCCTCCGATGAGTTGTGAGTAGTTTACCACAGACCTTCGGGTCCATAGTTATTAGCTAGATGGCTTCTTCTCTCTTTTTGGATCTCAATACAATGTTTTCCCCCTCTGTTGTGGAGATCTATTCGATGTAAACTCTTTTTGTGGTGTGTTTGCCAAGATTCGATGAATTGTGGGTTAATGATCAAGTTTATCTATGAGAAATATTTTAATCTCCTCTGAATTCTTTTATGTATGCTTGAGTTATCTTTGCAAGTCTCTTCGGATTATTAGTTTGGTTTGTCCTACTAGATTGATCTTTCTTTCCATGGGAGAAGTGCTTAGCTTTGGGTTCAATCTTGCGGTGTCCTTTCCCAGTGACAATAGGGGCATAAAGGCACGTATTGTATTGTTGCCCTCGAGGATAAAAATATGGGGTTTATATCATATTGCTTGAGTTTATACCTCTACATCATGTCATCTTTCTTAATGCGTTACTCTGTTCTTTATGAACTTAATACTCTAGAGGCAGGCAGGAGTCGGTCGATGTGTGGAGTAATAGTAGTAGATGCAGGCAGGAGTCGGTCTACTTGTCGCGGACATGATGCCTATATACATCATCATGCCTAGATAATCTCATGATTATTCACCTTTCTATCAATTGCTCGACAGTAATTTGTTCACCCATCGTAATACTTGTGCTATCTTGGGAGAAGCCACTAGTGAAACCTACGGCCCCCGAGTCTATCTTTTATCATATAAGCTTTCAATCTACTTTTATTTGCATCTTTACTTTTTGCATCTATATCATAAAATACCAAAAATGTATTTATCTTATCATACTATCTCTATCAGATCTCACTTTCGCAATTGGCCGTGAAGGGATTCACAACCCCTTTATTGCGTTGGTTGTGAGTTCTTTGTTTGTTTGTGTAGGTGCGTGGGACTTTTGAGGAGCCTCCTACTGGATTGATACCTTGGTTCTCAAAAACTGAGGGAAATACTTACGCTACTATTGCTACATCACCCTTTCCTCTTCAAGGAAAACCAATGCATGCTCAAGACGTAGCAAGAAGGATTTCTGGCGCCGTTGCCGGGGAGGTCTTTGCTCAAGTCAAGACATACCAAGTACCCATCACAAACTCATGTCCCTCGCATTTAAATTATTTGCCATTTGCCTCTCGTTTTCCTCTCCCCCACTTCACCCTTGCTATTTTATTTTCCCTCTCTTTCTAAATCTTCTCCTCTCTTTTTCGCTTGCCTTTTTCTGTTTGCTTGTGTGTTGGATTACTTGTTGCCACGGCGCAAGATAATACCAAATTGTATGATTTCTCCAATACCAATAATAATGATTTCCTTAGTACTTTGATTGCTCCTCTTAATGATGTTGAGTCTTGTGAAAGCAATACTGCTTTGCTGAATATTGTTATGAAAGATCAATTAGCCGGCCTTCCTAGTGATATGCCGCTACTCATCTAAACAACTTTGTTGATTTGTGTGATATGCAAAAGAAGAAAGTTATGGATAATGATATTGTTAAATTGAAGTTATTTCCGTTTTCACTTAGAGATCGTGCTAAAGTTTGGTTTTCGTCTTGGCCTAAAAATAGTATTGATTCTTGGAACGAGTGAAAGATGCTTTTACCTCTAAGTATTTTCCACCCACTAAGATCATCACTCTTAGGAATGATATTATGAATTTTAAACAACTTGATAATGATCATGTTGCCCAATCTTGGGAAAGAATGAAATTGATGATTCGCAATTGCCCTAATCATGGTTTGACTTTATGGATGATCATACAAAATTTTTATGTCGGTTTGAACTTTGCTTCTAGAAATCTTTTTGATTCGGCCGCGGGAGGCACGTTTATGGAAATCACGTTAGGGGATGCTACAAAACTTCTTGATCATATTATGGCTAATTATTCTCAATGGTACACTGAAAGATCTTCTAGTAAAAAAGTGCATGCTATAGAAGAAATCAATGTTTTGAGTGGAAAGATGGATGAACTTATGAAGTTGTTTGCTACTAAAAATACTCCTCTTGATCCCAATGTTATGCCTTTGTCTACTTTGATTGAGAATAATAATGAATCCATGGATGTGAATTTTGTTGGTAGGAATAGTTTCGGTAACATTTCTTATAGAGGAAACTTTAATCCTAGACCGTTCCCTCATAATTCCCCTAATAATAATGGAAATTCCTACAATAATTATTATGGTAATTTTAATAAGATGCCCTCTGATTTTGAGAATAGTGTGAAAGAATTTATGATTTCTCAAAAGAATTTTAATGCCTTGCTTGAAGAAAAATAGCTCAAAGTTGATGATTTGGCTAGGAACGTTGATAGACTTTCGCTTGATGTCGATACTCATAAACTTAGATCTACTCCTCCTAAGCATGATATCAATGAGTATCTCAAAGCAATGAGAATTTCCATTGATGAGTGCAAGGAAAGAACCGCTAGATTGCGTGCTAAGAAAGATTGCTTTATAAAGGCGTGTTCTTCTAGTTTCAATGAAAATAATGATGAAGATCTTAAAGTTATTGATGTGTCTCCTATTAGATCTTTGTTTTGCAATAAGAATCTTGATAATAATGGGACTGGAGATGAGTCAACTTTAGTTATAAGGCGTCCCAAGAATTCGGAGTTTTTAGATCTTGATGCTAAATTTGGGAAAAGTGGGATTGGAGAGGTCATGACTTTAAATAGTATTGAACCCACTATCTCGGATTTCAAGGAATTTGATTATGATAATTGTTCTTTAGAAGTTTGTATTTCCTTGTTGCAATCCGTTGTTAATTCTCCTCATGATTATAGTCAAAATAAAGCTTTTACCAAACATATGATTGATGCCTTGATGCAATCTTATGATTGAAGACTTTATTTGGAAGTTTCTATACCTAGAAAACTTAATGATGAGTGGGAACCTACTATAAAGATTAGAATTAAAGATCATGAGTGTTTAGCTTTGTGTGATTTGGGTGCCAGTGTTTCCACGATTCCGAGAACTTTATGTGATATTCTAGGTTTCCATGATCTTGATGATTGCTCTTTAAATTTGCACCTTGCGAATTCCACCATTAAAATCCAATGGGAAGGATCAATGATATCCTCATTGTTGCAAATATAAATTTGGTGCCCGTAGATTTTATCGTTCATGATATAGATTGCAATCTTTCTTGCCCTAATATTTTTGGTAGACCTTTCCTTAGAACGATTGGTGCGATTATTGATATGAAGGAAGGGAATATTAGATTCCAATTTCCATTACGGAAAGGGATGGAGCCCTTTCCAAGAAATAAAAGTCAAATTACCTTATGAATCTATCATGCGAGCTACTTATGAATTTAGTGCCAAAGATGGCACTACTGAGATCTATCTTCGCTTTTATGTCTAGCTAGGGGCGTTAAACGATAGCGCTAGTTGGGAGGCAACCCAATTTTATTTGTGTTTTTTTGTTTTTGTTCCTGTTTAGTAATAAATTTTTCATCTACCTTCTGTTTAGATGTGTTTTTATGTTTTAATTAGTGTTTGTGCGAAGTAGAACCTATAGGATAACCTATGATGTTAGTTGATTTAATTCTGCTGAAAAACGGAAACTTTGCGCACAAATTTAGTTTTGTTAAATCACAGGAATGTGATTTTGCGTTGACTCTTTTTTTTGATGATCAATAGACAAATTGTCCAGGACTTCCTATTTTGGTAGGATTTTTAGAGTTCCAGAAGTTCGCGTTAGTTACAGATTTCTACAGACTGCTCTGTTTTTGACAGATTCTATTTTTCGTGTGTTGTTTGCTTATTTTGATGCATCTATGGCTAGTAAAATAGTTTATAAACCATAGAGAAGTTGGAATAAAGTAGGTTTAACACCAAAATAAATAAATAATGAGTTCATTACAGTACCTTATGTGGTGGTTTTGTTTTCTTTCACTAACGGAGCTTATAAGATTTCCTGTTGAGTTTTGTGTTTTGAAGTTTTCAAGTTTTGGGTAAAGCTTTGATGGACTATGGAATAAGGAGTGGAAAGAGCCTAATCTTGGGGATGCCAAAGGCACCCCAAGATATTCAAGAATAGCCAAAAGCCTAAGCTTCGGGATGCCCCGGGAAGGCATCCCCTCTTTTGTCTTCCTTCATTGGTAACTTTACTTGGAGCTATATTTTTATTCGCCACGTGATATGTGTTTTGCTTGGAGCGTCGTGTATTATATTAGTCTTTGATTTTTAGTTTACCACAATCATCCTTGCTGTACACACCTTTTGGGAGAAGCCCACTTGATTAGCATTTGCTAGAATACTCTATGTGCTTCACTTATATCTTTTGAGCTTGATAGTTTTTGCTCTCGTGCTTCACTTATATCTTTTAGAGCACGGTGGTGGCTTAATTTTGAAGAAATTGCTAGTCCCTCATGCTTCACTTATATTATTTTGAGAGTCTTTTATAACAGCATGGTATTTGCTATGGTTATAAATTTGGTCCTAGAATGATGAGCATCCAAGTTGGGTATAATAAAAACTATCATAGAAAGTGCATAAAACACTAGGATCAATTTGATGCTTGATAATTGTTTTGAGATATAGAGGTAGTAATGTTAGGGTCATGATAGTGGGTAATTATGAAATTGAGAAATACTTGTGTTGAAGTTAGCATGTCCCGTAGCATGCATGTATGGTAAAAGTTGTGTGACAAATTTGTTGCATGAGGTGCTCTTTTGATTGTCTTCCTTATGAGTGGAGGTCGGGATGGCGCGATGGTTAACTCCTACCAACCCTTCCCCTAGGAGCATGCGTAGTAGTACTTTGCTTCGAGGGCAAGTAGACTTTTGCAATAAGTATATGAGTTCTTTATGACTAATGTGAGTCCATGGATATACGCACAATCATCCTTCCACTTCGCTAGCCTCTATTATACCGCGCAACTTTGGCCGGTATCATGCACCCATTATTTACCTTCCTCAAAACAGCCATGCAACTTTCCACCGTTCCGTTTATTATGACACGTTCCATCATTGTCATATTGCTCTTTGCATGATCATGTAGTTGACATCGTATTTGTGGCAAGGCCACCTTCATAATTTTCATACATGTCGCTCTTGATTCATTGCATATCCCGGTACACCGCCGGAGGCATTCATATAGAGTCATATCTTGTTCTAGCTTTGAGTTGTAATTCTTGAGTTGTAAATCAATAAAATTGTGATGTTCTTCATTATTAGAGCATTGTCTCAGTGAGAAAAGGATGATGAAGACTATGATTCCCCCACAAGTCGGGATGAGACTTCAGACTTAACAAAAAAAGAGAAAGGCCAAAAAGAAAAAAAAAGAAAGGGCAAAGAAAAAAAAGAAAAGAAAAAAAATATAAAATGAGAGAAAAAGAGAGAAGGGACAATGCTACTATCTATTTTTCGACACTTGTGCTTCAAAGTAGCACCATGATCTTCATGATAGAGAGTCTCCTATGTTGTCATTTTCATATACTAAGTGGGAATTTTTCATTATAGAACTTGGCTTGTATATTCCAATGATGGGCTTCCTCAAAATGCCCTAGGTATTCGTGAGCAAGCGAGTTGGATGCACACCCACTTAGTTTCTTTTGTTGAGCTTTCATATATTTATAGCTCTAGTGCATCCGTTGCATGGCAATCCCTACTCACTCACATTGATATCTATTGATGGGCATCTCCATAGCCCGTTGATACGCCTAGTTGATGTGAGACTATCTTCTCCCTCTTTTTGTCCTCACAACCACCACCTTATACCACCATAGTGCTATGTCCATGGCTTGCGCTCAGGTATTGCGTAAGAGTTGAAAAGGCTGAAGCGCGTTAAAAAGTATGAACCAATTTCTTGGCTGAAACCGTGGTTGTGCATGATGGGAGTATTTTGTGTAATGAAAATGAAGCATGGCCTAACTATATGATTTTGTAGGGATAAGCTTTCTTTGGCTATGCTATTTTGATAGGACATGATTATTTGTTAGTATGCTTCGAAGCATTACTATTTTTATGTTTTATAAGCTTTTATCTTGAATCATTTGGATCTGAACATTAATGCCACAATAAAGAAAATTACATTGAGAATTATGCTAGGTAGCATTCCACATCAAAAATTGTGTTTTTATTATTTACCTACTCGAGGACGAGAAGGAATTAAGCTTGGGGATGCTTGATATGTCTCCAATGTATCTATAATTTTTTATTGTTCCATGCTATTATATTACCCCTTTTGGATGTTTATGGGCTTTATTTTACACAATTATATCATTTTTGGGACTAACCTACTAACCGGAGGCCCAGCCCGTATTGCTGTTTTTTTGCCTATTTCAGTATTTCGAAGAAAAGGAACATCAAACGGAGTCCAAACGGAATGAAACCTTTGAGAGCGTGATTTTTGGAACGAACGTGATCCGGAGAACTTGGAGTGCAAGTCAAGAAGCTTGCGAGGCAGCCAGGAGACAGGAGGGTGCGCCCACCCCCTCTGGGCGCACCCCCTATCTCCTGGGCCCCACAGGCAGCCACCGACGTACTTCTTCCTCCTATATATACCTACGTACCCAAAAACTTCCCGGGAGCCAACGAAACACAATTTCCACCACTGTAACCTTATGTATCTGCGAGATCCCATCTTGTAGCCTTCGCCGGCGCTCTGCCGGAGGGGGAATCGACCACGGAGGGCTACTACATCAACACCATAGCCCCTCCGATGAGTTGTGAGTAGTTTACCACAGACCTTCGGGTCCATAGTTATTAGCTAGATGGCTTATTCTCTCTTTTTGGATCTCAATACAATGTTCTCCCCGTCTCTTGTGGAGATCTATTCGATGTAAACTCTTTTTGCAGTGTGTTTGTCAAGATCCGATGAATTGTGGGTTTATGATCAAGTTTATCTATGAGAAATATTTGAATCTCCTCGGAATTGTTTTATGTATGATTAATTTGTTGCAAGTCTCTTCAAATTATCTGTTTGGTTTGGCCTACTAGATTGATCTTTCTTGCCATGGGAGAAATGCTTAGCTTTCGGTTCAATCTTGCGGTGTCCTTTCCCAGTGACAGCAGGGGCAGCAAGGCACGTGTTGTATTGTTGCAATCGAGGATAAAAAGATGGGGTTTATATCATATTGCTTGAGTTTATCCCTCTACATCATGTCATCTTTCTTAATGAGTTACTCTGTTCTTTATGAACTTAATACTCTAGATGCACGCAGGAGTTGGTCGATGTGTGGAGTAATAGTAGTAGATGCAGGCAGGAGTCGGTCTACTTTTTGCGGACGTGATGCCTATATACATGATCATGCCTAGATAATCTCATAATTTTTCGCTTTTCTATCAATTGCTCGACAGTAATTTGTTCACCCACCGTAATACTTATGCTATCTTGAGAGAAGCCACTAGTGAAACCTATGGCCCCCGGGTCTATCTTTTATCATATAACCTTTCAATATACTTTTATTTGCATCTCTACTTTTTGCATCTATATTATAAAATACCAAAAATATATTTATCTTATGAGCGTGATGAAACTAGCTTGACGATAATTCCCAAGTGTCCTCGGGAGCGCTTTTCTCATTATAAGAAATTGTCCAGGCTTGTCCTTTGCCACAAAAAGGATTCGGCCACCTTGCTGCACTTTATTTACCTTCATTGCTTGTTACCCGTTACAAATTATCTTATCACAAAACTATCTGTTACCTACAATTTCAGTGCTTGCAGAGAATACCTTACTAAAAATCGCTTGTCATTTCCTTCTCCTCCTTGTTGGGTTCGACACTCTTCCTTATCAAAAGGACTACGATAGATCCCCTATACTTGTGGGTTATCAGGGTGTAGGTGCACCGTTCACGCTGTTGTCAGCTGCGAGGGAGGAGACCAATAGCTGCCCGCGCGTCCCGATCAGCTGCCGTCCTGTTCTCTCCGAGAGAGAGCGCGCCGGCTTGGGATTGTTGGGAACGTAGTAATTTCAAAAAAATCTTACGCACACGCAAGATCATGGTGATGCATAGCAACGAGAGGGGAGAGTGTCATCCACGTTCCCTCGTAGACCGTAAGAAGAAGCATTATGACAACAAGGTTGATGTAGTCATATGTCTTCACGATCGACAGATCCAAGTACCGAACGTAGGGCACCTCCACGATCTACACACGTTCAGCTCGGTGACGTCCCACGAACTCACCATCCAGTAGAGCTTCGAGGGAGAGTTCTGTCAGCACAACGGCGTGATGACAGTGTTGATGAAGCTACCGACATAGGGCTTCACCTAAGAACCGCTACGATATGACCGAGGTGGATTATGGTGGAGGGGCACACCGCACACGGCTAAAGATCAATGATCAACTTGTTTGTCTTGGGGTGCCCCTCGCCCGCGTATATAAAGGAGCTAGCGTGGGAGGCCGCCGGCCAGGAGGATGGCGCACCAAGGGGGGAGTCCTACACCCACCAGGAGTAGGACTCCTCCTTTCCTAGTAGGAGTAGGAGAAGGGGAAGGAGGAGAGGGGTGGAGGAAAGGGGGGCGCCCCCCCCCCCTCCTTGTCCAATTCAGACTAGAGGGGGAGGGGTGTGTGGCCCTGCCTTGTACGCCCCTCCTCTTCTCGCGAAGGCCCAATAGGCCCATTAAACTCCCCGGGGGGTTCCGGGAACCCCCCCGGTACTCCGATATATATCCGAACTTGCCCGGAACACTTTCAAAGTCCAAACATTGTCATCCAATATATCTATCTTTATGTCTCGACCATTTCGAGACTCCTCGTCATGTCTGTGATCATATTTGGAACTTGGAACTACCTTCGGTACATCAAAGCACATAAACTCATAATACCGATCGTCACCGAACGTTAAGCGTGCGGACCCTACGGGTCCGAGAACTATGTAAACATGACCGATACGCGTCTCCTGTCAATAACTAATAGCGGAACCTGGATGCTCATATTGGCTCCTACATATTCTACGAAGAACTTTATCGGTCAAACCGCATAACAACATACGTTGTTCCCTTTGTCATCGGTATGTTATTTTCCCAAGATTTGATCGTCGGTATCTCAATACCTAGCTCAATCTCGTTACTAGCAAGTCTCTTTACTTGTTCCGTAATGCACCATCCCGTAACTAACTTATTAGTCACATTTCTTGCAAGGCTTATAGTGATGTGCATTACCGAGAAGGCCCAGAGATACCTCTCCGGCAATTGGAGTGACAAATCCTAATCTCAATCTATGCCAACTCAACAAGTACCATCAGAGACACCTGTAGAGCACCTTTATAACCACCTAGTTACATTGTGACGGTTTGTAGGACACAAAGTGTTCCTCCGGTAATCGGGAGTTGCATAATCTCATAGTCACAGGAAGATGTATAAGTTATGAAGAAAGCAATAGAAGTAAAGTAAAAGGATCAAGTGCTAAGCTAACAGAATGGGTCAAGTCAATCACATCATTCTCCCAATTATGTGATCCTGTTTATCAAATGACAACTCATGTCTATGGTTACGAAACCTTAACCATCTTTGATCAACGAGCTAGTCTAGTAGAGGCATACTAGTGACACTATGTTTGTCTATGTATTCACAAATGTATTATGTTTCTGGTTAATACAATTCTAGCATGAACAATAAACATTTATCATGAAATAAGGAAATAAATGATAACTTTATTATTTCCTCTAGGGCATATTTCCTTCAGTCTCCCACTTGCACTAGAGTCAATAATCTAGATTACACAGTAATGATTCTAACACCCATGGAGTATTTGTGTTGATCATGTTTTGCTTGTGAGAGAGGCTTAGTCAACGGGTCTGCAACATTCAGATCCGTATGTATCTTGCAAATCTTTTTGTCTCCCACCTGGACTTGGTAACGGATGGAATTGAAGCGTCTCTTGATGTGCTTGGTTCTCTTGTAAAATCTGGATTGCTTGGCCAAGGCAATTGCACCAGTATTGTCACAAAAGATTTTCATTGGACCCGATGCACTAGGTATGACACCTAGATCGGATATGAACTCCTTCATCCAGACTCCTTTATTTGCTGCTTCTGAAGCAGCTATGTACCCCGCTTCACACGTAGATCCCGCCACAATGCTTTGTTTAGAATTGCACAACTGATAGCTCCATCATTCAATATAAACACGTATCCGGTTTGCGATTTAGAATCGTTCGGATCAGTGTCAAAGCTTGCATCGACGTAACCGTTTGTGACAAGCTCTTTGTCACCTCCATAAACGAGAAACATATCCTTAGCCCTCTTTAGGTATTTCAACATGTTCTTTACTGCTGTCCAGTGATACACTCCTGGATTAATTTCGTACCTCCCTGCTAAACTAATAGCAAGGCACACATCAGGTCTGGTACACATCATTGCATACGTGATAGAGCCTATGGCTGAAGCATAGGGATCATTTTTCATTTTCTCTCTATCTTCTGAAGTGGTCGGGCATTGAGTCTGACTCAACTTCACACCTTGTAACACAGGCAGGAACCCTTTCTTTGCTTGATCCATTTTGAACTATTTCAAAACTTTATCAAGGTATGTGCTTTGTGAAAGTCCAATTAAGCGTCTTGATCTATCTCTATAGATCTTGATGCCCAATATGTAAGCACCTTCACCAAGGTCTTTCATTGAAAAACTCTTATTCAAGTATCCTTTTATGCTATCTAGAAATTCTATATCATTTCCAATCAATAATATGTCATCTACATATAGTATTAGAAATGCTACAGAGCTCCCACTCACTTTCTTGTAAATACAGGCTTCTCCACAAGTCTGTATAAAACCATATGCTTTGATCACACTATCAAAACGTTTATTCCAACTCCAAGAGGCTTGCAGCAGTCCATAAATGGATCACTGGAGCTTGCACACTTTCTTAGCAACTTTTGGATCGACAAAACCTTCCGGTTGTATCAGATAAAACTCTTCTTCCACAAATCCATTCAGGAATGCAGTTTTGACATCCATTTGCCAAATTTCATAATGATAAAATGCGGAAATTGCTAACATGATTCAGACAGACTTAAGCATCACTATGGGTGAGAAAGTCTCATCGTAGTCAACTCCTTGAACTTGTCAAAAACCTTTCGCAACAAGTTGAGCTTTGTAGACAGAAACCTTACCGTCAGCGTCAGTCTTCTTCTTGAAAATCCATTTATTCTCGATGTTTGCCGATCATCGGGCAAGTCAACCAAAGTCCACACTTTGTTCTCATACATGGATCCCATCTCAGATTTCATGGCCTCAATCCATTTTGCGGAATCTAGGCTCATCATCGCTTCCTCATAGTTCGTAGGTTCGCCATGGTCAATTAACATGACCTCCAAAATAGGATTACCATACCAATCTGGTGCAGATCTTATTCTGTTTGACCTACGAGGTTCGGTAGCAACTTGATCTGAAGTTTCTTGATCAATATCATTACTTCCTCACTAATTTGTGTAGACATCATAGGAACCGGTTTATGTGATAAACTACTTTCCAATAAGGGAGCGGGTACATTTTCCTCATCAAGTTCTACTTTCCTCCCACTCACTTCTTTCGAGAGAAACTCCTTCTCTAGAAAGGATCCATTCTTAGCAGCGAATGTTTGCCCTTCGGATTTGTGATAGAATACTAGGAGACCACTGAAAGGAAAACACAATCGCAATGACATTGAAACAAAAAAGAGAGTGAGGATCGGTTACTGCTTTGCAAAAGTTCTTTTTTTCTCCAAACGAAAATATACCAACATCACAGATCCACTTACCTTCCCTTCGTTGGGAGAGAAGAACAGTGGCAGATGCGAGTGTTGCCTTTCTTGAAGACGTTGAGGGAGAAGGGGGTTCAGCGAAGAGTGAAATGATGGTTGCTTCGTCCGTCAAACTTAGACTGCGGGGAGGTGGGTTTTTGTGATACGACGGCTTGTTACTGCCGCGCTACGACCGGGGTGACTCTCCGCCTGCATACTGCCTTCTAATTTGGTGGATGGCATTTAGGCCTGCGCGCTGCATGGCCCGCATGTCGGTGAACAAAAGTATAAAGGCAATCAGTAGAGGAAGACGATTCAATGACCTAGGAGGAGCCAGAAGCGGTATTTTATGCACTGTACTAATAGTAATTGTTTTTCTGGGTACCTGTAGAGTGTCTGCACTGTACTAATACTAATTGTTTCTCTGGGCCCAAGAAAAAACAGCCCATCCACCCTAGTAAATAGTAAAATCAATTCAAAAGACCATATGTTTAATTAATGAGAGGCGCTACCCACACCCAGCACACCACCCCCCAAAAAACCTGGGTGCTCTTCTTCCTCCTCACTCCCACCCACCTCACGTCAGCTCACTCCACTCGAACCCCCAAATTCGTGACCTCACTCCTACAGAAAACCCCAACTCCCCTTCTTCCTTACTCCTACGCGACGCCCTCAAGGAAAATGGAGTCGGCTGACCCCAGCGCCAAGAAGATGAGGCCCCTACCAGCGGCGACGCCTGTTGTAAATCCCGCACCGGCAGCACGGGGAGAAGCGGCCACCCCGCCCCCACCGGATCCCAGGAACCCGTAGAATATTGGGTGGACCGCATCAGCGATCTCCCGGGAACCGTCCTTGGGGAGATCATCATGCTTCTCCCCACCAAGGATTGTTGCCGCACCCAAGTCCTCTCAATTCAGTGGCGCCCACTATGGCGCGCTGTGCCCCATAATCTCGACTGTCGTCGGCTATCTCTCTTCAATGATTTTGAAATCCCAGAGCCATCATCTCCTCCCACCAGGGCTCCATTCAAAGCCTCTGCGTCCCGTCATGCTACCTGAGCAAGCATACCATGCCCTGCACGGTGGATGCCTGACTGAAATCCCATGAATTCACAGAACTACAGTTGCTTGATTTCTACTATTCGCTTGGAAATCACATACCACATACCGAATGCCATGTACTTGTCCCCTCAGCACCGATTTCCATCTCACGGTTTTTCTCCTCTCTCCACACCGCCACCTTTGCGTTGTGCTACCTACCAGATAATCTGGTACTAAACCTTCGACTCCCATTTCTCAAGAAACTTCCACTTGTGCGGGTTTGTATATCGGATGCCTTATTGCATAGCATCATCCACTCCAGTTGCCCATCCCTGCAGTGGTTGGTGCTAGTTTTCACAGTTAGAATCAGTTGTCTCCAAATAAAGTCGCCTAACCTTGTAAGAATTGGAATTTCTTTTGACGGAAGGGAGCTCATCATCCAAGATGCCCTTCACTTCAAAGGTTGATCCTTGATTCTAGTTATTCACCGTTGCAAATAACCGTCCTCTCTGCGCCTAAACTGGAGACCTTGGGTGTAATACATGATCTCTGTGCTCATTTCAATATGGTGTTTGGCTCCACAGTTCTTCACGTACTTTATATTATCATCTACACTTGTAACCATAAGTTGCATTTTAAATTTCTGTGCATAAGTTATATATCATCTTGGAGTACACATTTTGTACTAATATTATGTTCTATGCTCAATGAAGAGTTTCTCCATGGATGGCCTATCAATGGTACTGGATTCTGTCAAGATCTAATATATCCAAATGAATAGTTTTGATCTGAACAAGATTATTGGCTTGTTGCAATGAAGTTGTATATAAAAGTGATAATTTCACGCACATTGGAAGCCCACATATAATGTACTAGAATTAACGGTTCAGCTGTTGCTCTTGTGACACTCTTTTTTAGACCTTAACTATTTTCAATCTGCATGTCTATTTAGGCAAGAGGACGGGGTAAGAAAGTTATAACCAATTGGTGGATTTGTAAGCATCAGGATTTTCTCACTTCTCATGAGATTCGATTGAAGACAATAACGCTAGAACGATATGTAGCCAACCGTGCAAACACTAGATTTGTCACATTCTTCCTACTGAATGTGAGGTTACCATTGTTCATTAGGATTAAGTTTATCAGCAGCATGGTTTTGACTGATGGGTATGTCGAAGAGAAAAAAAAGGAGCTTCAGGTGGGCAAAAGATCTTCTGAACGTGCCGGTCTTCTATTTACAACATATTGTGGTCATAATCCAGTAAATTTTACGACCAGGATGTTCATTCTATGGACCTGACCGATCCATTTGACTGTGACTGCCGAAAACAGTTCTGGAGTTAGATGTTGTTGCCCATTTCAACTTGGGTTTTTTTGTAAACCTAATGAACAATTAACCCTCGTGCTTTTGTACAGTTTGTAAGCTGGAGTTAGATGTTCTTGCCCTTTTCAACTCGGCTATGACTGTCATATTATCCTTGAAACAAGGCAAATGGCTTGCCATTTGTTTAATTTAGAGTGAAATATTGTAACCAATCCCAACCAAGGGAAATAACATCACTCTCGCCGGCTGCTTGAGCTCACAGTACATTACAGAAGCCAAGTGATTAGCCCCCACCAGCACCCACAAACTTATTTCGAACTAGCACATCAACTTGGCTGTAAATTTTCATAGGAAAGGCTGCATGACCGTGACAGATTTGGATTCTGAAATTTGGGACCCGCGAGGAAATAGGCTATCCAAGGTGGTGTCGACTTACTAGCCATTCAATAAACAATTCGGCCTACTAGTCGTTGGATTGAAATCCAACATCTATCGTGTATGTTCTATCACTTGTCTTCTTCCTCCAGCCGCCCAAACCAAACCACCCCCATCGGCTCCGCCTGCTCCCGCCTCCCACAGCTGGTGGTGCCTCCGCCACCCTATTGTACATACTCTCCAACATTGGCCAGTCCCCCCTCTACTCCCCCACACGTCCTGTTATTCTCCGGTGACGTCAGCCCGAACATGCACCCGCACCCGAACCAGTGAACCTTCGTACTCCCCTCCGCATGCGACTGGACCGGCGCATCTTCCATGGCTCCCGTTCATTCCGTCCGTGGCCTCGCTGTCGTACTCGACCTTGCGGCCTTGGTTCGCTCTCCGTGCGCGGTGTGCCGCCCTCTTGCATTGTCAACGTCGCCAACAACCAATAGGAACAAGGAGATGAGTGTATGAGCGGCTACAAGCCCAAAAATATGGTTCCTCCTAATGGTTGGACATCTGGGGCTCATGCCATTGTCAACGTAGTCAATAAACGAGAGAGTTACACTACGAGCGGCTGACACCAGGGACCCAGCAGGTTACGCATTTTTTAAGGAACAAGGAGTTGTTATTTATACTAGTTTTAGCGATGGATCAGGGTAACAACGGGGCTGTGTGGGGGCTGTTGCCCGTCTAGACAGGGTTTTATTTATGTTTACCACATCATGAGCCCAGTTCTGTTTTTTTCTTGCGGAAAATGGCTAGCCCAGTTCTATTTTTTCAAAGAAATACCCAAATGAGGCCTATTTGCTTTATCAGCCCTGCTGGGCTGCAAATCGTTCAAGACGAGGAGAGTTTCATTCGGTTTACCCAGAAATGGGCTGTACATTTTTAAAACACATCAAACCGGGAATTAGTTTCAATTTTTTTCATTACAAGATTTTAAATTCCATTGATTTTTATGCGTGGACAATTATTTGGATTTTATATTTAAATAAATTATTTTTCAAAATAGTTTGTATGTGAATTGATATTTCGAGATTAAATAGTTGACCGCACCGAAATATGCAAAATTTCATATACTTTTTAACCGTGGCCACAATATGGGTTGTAATACTAACAAAAAGAAGATGGGGTCCAAAAAAATTCTTTAGAATTAGCAAATGGGTTGTACATTATTAGAAATAATGGCAGATGGTTGTATGTTGTTTTCCACATATTTGAGGTTGACTTGTGAGCCTACTATAGGTTGACTCGTGTGCTTTCCTAAAAAAAGGTTGACGCACACGCAACGCTGTGTCAACTTAGTTAACACACGAGAACAGTGACTGTTGGATGTCCATCCAACGACCGTCGTGCTTCTTCAATCTCATCTCTTCCTACTCCAGCCGCTCAAACAAGCGCTGGCGAGACGACTTCCTGCTCCCTCCTCCCGCGGTCGGCTATGCTTCCTCGCAGGCCTCACCGCCCCACCGTACTCCCATCACTGGCCTAGCCATCCCTCTACTCACCCATACCTCCTGTTATTCTTCGTGGATGGCAGACGAACTAGTAAACCCTCGTACTCCTTTGTGTGGGAAACAACTGCCGAGTCTTCCCTGGCTCCGTGTCGTTCCCATCCTAGGCCTCGCCGTCGTCCACCGCCCTGGTGCTCTCGGCGCGGCCTGGTCAACATGGTCATTGAACGACATCCATCGGAAGTTGACAGTACGTGGAGAGGCTGACAGCTGGGTCCATGGCCGCACGCAAGGAAATGCCTCTTTATTACACGCAAAATAATGAATCCTCCACCTGACAGCTAGGACCCACTGGAAGGGCCTCTGTATTTCATGAAAAAACGCTCCCCCCACTGACAGGTCAGACCCACCAGCTATATCTTTGCACGGAAGGAAGTGCCTACTTATTACGCACAAAAAAATGAATACCCCCTATTAGATGGGAACCACCATAGTGGGTGGCTGACTTGTGGGCCTACTAAGTTGACGGGGATGGAGGGCTTTGTCAACTTAGTCAATATGAACGATTCTAGCTCCAGTGATCATACGATGTCTATGCAACGGCCATACTGCTTCTTCAACCTCTGGTCTTCTTGCTCCAGCCGCCCAGAGCAGCGCCGGTCATGCCGCCTACTCCTGCCTCCCGTGGCTGGCTATGCTGCCGCGGAGGTCTCACCGCCCCCTAATACTCTCACCGCTGGCCAGGCCATCCCTCCACTCACCCACACCCCCTGCTATTCCGCGGCGACGGCAGCCTCACACCACAGCTGAACCAGTGAACCCTCGTACTCCTCTCCGCGAGGGCATCCACTACGGCGTCTTCCCCAGCTCCGTGGCATACCCTTCCTAGGCCTCGCCATCATCCACCGCCGTGGTGCTCTCGGCGCGACGTGGTCAATGTGGCCAACGACCGACTTCCATCGAAAGAGTACTATACATGGAGAGGCTGACAACTGGGTCCACGGCAGCCGCAAGGATGTGCCTCCTTATTACGCAAAAAATAATTATTACTCCACCTGACAGCAGGGACCCACCAGACGGGCCACCGTATTTCGTGAAGAAAATCATTACCCCCTGACTGCTGGGAGCCACCGGAAGGGGCATTGTATTTCACGAAAAAATGGTCCCCCAGCTGTTAGCTCAAACCCACCAGAAGTGCCTCCTTATTTTTCACAAAAAAATGAATACTCCCCCTGCTAGCTGGTACCCATCTTGGTGGGAGGCTGACTTGTGGGCCTACTAAGTGTACGGGGATGGAGGGCTTTGTCAACTTAGTCAATATGAACGATTCCAACTCCAGTGACCGTACGATGTCCATCCAACGGCCGTAGTGCTTCTTCAACCTCTAGCCTTCTTGCTCCAGCCGCCCAAACCAGCGTCGGTCGTGCTACATGCTCCCTACTATTCCCACCGCTGGCCAAGCCCTGTGGCGGAGGCAGCCTCACACCACAGCCGAACAAGTGAACCCTCGTACCCCTGTCCACGCGGGCTTCCACTGCCGCGTCTTCCCCGGCTCCGCGTCGTCCCCTTCCTAGGCCTCACCGTCGTTTGCCGCCCTGTTGCCCTCGGTGCGGCATGGTCAACATGGTCAAGGAACGACTTCCATCGGACGTGGACTATACGTGGAGAGGCTGACAGCTGGGTCCATGGCCGCAGCAAGGAAGTGCCTCCTTATTACATGGAAAATAATGATTCCTCCACCTGATAGCATGGACCCACTAGACGGGCTACCATATTTCGTGAAAAAAAGTTTCCCCCCTGACTGCTGGGACCTACCAGCTACATTTTCGCACGCAAGGAAGTGCGTCCATATTACGGGCAAAAAAATGATTCGCCCACCTGACTATTGGGACCCACCAGCTACATCTTCGCACGCAAGGAAGTGCCTGACAGTCGGGACCCACCTGGTCGAAGCGTACGTAGCATTGTCATTCTGGTCGCGAACGTGTACGTACATACTCGTCGATGTAGAGGTGCACACATGTCGTAGTAGAGGCACACACGTAGCATGTACACGTATGTACAACGGCCAGTGTTCAAGAAAGAAAATATGGCCACGTATGTACATATGGGCAGGGCCTCGAACGCCTACTCGTGCATAGGTACGGCCAGGGCTCGTGTACATGGCTACGTCGGAACAGAGAAACTGCGTCTCGTCATGTTCATGGGGAGGCAACGGAATGTGTTGTGTTCATCGGGAGGCAACAAAATGCGTCATGTTCATCGGGAGGCAACATAACGCATGGTAGCCAATCGGCTTGGACGGAACAACCGATGAAAACGAGGCTTGTGTTCGACCGACCACATTTGAAACTGGATCCTGTTCATCGGGAGGGGTCTGTCGTACAGCAAAACGGAGGAAATAGACTTGGGTTGGACCTCCTACGGCGGAAACGGGGTCCTGTTGATCAGGAGGGGTGTGGGGTACCACAAAACGGAGGAAAAAGACTTGTGTTGGAGCGCTACGGTCGAAACGGGGGTCCTGTTCATCGGGAGGGGTATGGCGTACCGCAAAACGGGACTCCACAGGATACTATTCATCTCCACTGTCGACCTCCTGTGGCCTCCACGAGATATTGTTCATCCAGCATCGACCTCCTCCAGCCTCCACCGGTGACTGTTCATCCACGGGCTCCTGTTCATCCAACTTCCACCGCACGCTAGTCCACCGGCTACTATTCAACCAGCCCTCTCCACGGGCTCCTGTTCAACCACCCCTCCACGGGCTATTGTTCATCCACCCATCCACCATCAACTGTTCATACAGCCCTCCACGGGGTCGACCTATTCATCCAGCACTCCACGGGGTCTTGTTCATCTAGCCCCAATCGGCGCTATCGGTCAGGGTCCTGTTCATCCAAAGGCAACACCACGGGGTCCTGTTCATCCACCCCACCTGGAGCTATTCATCCAAACCCCCACAACAACGCTCACTATTCATCCAGAGGCAACATCGATCAGCTTCAGTTAGCAGCAGTAGTGAAGGAATCGCTCGATCGGGTTCAGTTAACAGCCATCGATTGATTGCTCGGGTTCAGTAACGCGTAGCCTGCAGTGCAATCGCTCAGGTTTAGTTAGAGCCCAACGCCTCGCTCGGGTTCAGTTAGAGCCCAACGCCTTGCACACACGCGCATACGTGTACGTGAGAAACGCGCATCGCTCAGTCCGGACCACCAACCGTAACCGGGAACACCCCGATATTTTCCTCGCCCTCGCTTCTACCACGGTTTTTCCGTCATGGACGGCCCAAAGAATGTCATGCAGCTGCGTCTCCGCCCGCCCAGGACGAAAAGCCCATTTTCTATCATGATTTTTTGTCATAGAAGTAGGAGCCCACCACATCTATGATGATACCGGGTTTTGTCACAACTATCGTCATAGAAGTGTCATAAGTATGAATTTTTTTTGTTCGGCCCTAAATGTCATGGATGTGTCTTATTTTTTGTAGTGACAGCACATCGCCAGAGGAACAACTTGGTGTCCCTCAATGACTTCATCAAGCTGTATCCACCCACCTTCCATCATTCTGTCGAGCCCCTCGACGTGCATGATTGGCTCCACAGCATCACCCACAAGCTACATTCTGCACAGGTAGCCGAAGCTGAAAAGGTCATTTTTGCTGCTTATCATCTTGAAGGCCCCGCCAGCCTTTGGCAGGAGAACTATGAGGCCATGCGCCCAGCTGGCCAGGTTACCACTTGAGTAGAGTTCAGCAAGGCTTTCCGTGAGCATCACATCCCGGAAGGTCTTATGGATCACAAACGGGAGGAGTTCTGCAATTTCACCCAGGGTAGGCTCACTGTGGATGCATACATCAGAGAGTTTGGAAATCTAGCACGCTATGCATCTGAAGAAGTGTCCACCGACGCCAAGAAGCAGCCAAGGTTCCGCAAGGGACTTAGCCCCTAGCTTCGTCGTGATCTCCGACTACACGAGTGCACTTCCTTCCAGAAGCTAGTGAACAAGGCTATCAGTGCTGACACAGGTCAAACTAACTTCGAAGCTACGCACAAGCATGCCCCTGACACTAGTTCCTCATCCGGTTCGGCCTCTCAAAAGCGCCAGGTGTGGGTGCCTAACACAGCTCTGCCACCCAGGTTCACACCAAGGCCATCTTATCAGGCGTCTCGTCCAACCCAGTAGTATGCACCGCCCAAGTCCTATGGTGGGTCAACAGCCAATGCTCCCCCATGCACCAACACTGTGACATGCTTCAAGTGTGTAGCCGGGTCACTATATGCGAGAGTGTCCCCAGAACAACCCCAACCAGTCCGGAAAGGCTATTGGCCATGGCAAGCCAACAGGGAAGGTGTACTACGCCAAGCTGGCCACCGCTGCACGTGGCCATGTGAACTGTGTCTCAGCTGAAGAGGCTCAAGAGGATCCCAAGGTCATTCTTCGTACGCTCCTTTTTAACTGCCATCCGGCATCTGTTCTTTTCGATGCTGGAGCATCTCATTCACTCATATCCGAGAGCTATGCTTGTTTGCATAACACCGCATTTTGTGACATGCCCTCTACCATGGAAATTTCTACTCCTGGTTCTAGATGGCAAACTTCTAAAGTAAGCCATGGGAATGAAATTCATGTTGATAGACTTTTTTTCCTTGCATCTTCGATAGCTCTCAAATCCTCGGACATAAATATCATCATGGGTATGGACTGGATGTTAGCCCATCATGCTAAGATTGATTGTTACTCCAGGACTGTTCAACTTACACATCCATCGGGCAAGGTAGTTAATGTCTTAACCCGAGTAGCTAAGCAACAACTCTACTCTATTAATGCCAGTCCTTTGTTAGACCTCGAAGACGTTCCAGTAGTCCGTGACTTTCCGGATGCCTTTCCAGAAGAACTGCCAGGTATTCCACCTGACAAGGATGTCGAGTTCGTGATAGATCTTATCCCAAGAACTGTCCCAATCTCTTGGAGACCCTATAAGATGGCACCTCTAGAACTAGCTGAGGTCAAGAAACAAGTCGACAAGTCCTTGAAAAAGGGGTTCATTCGTCCTAGTTCTTCTTCATGGGCTTGTCCCGATCTCTTCGTCAAGAAGAAGGATGGTACGGATTGGATGGTTGTAGATTATCGACCCGTCAATTTGGTCACCATCAAGAACAAGTATCCGCTTCCCAGGATCAACGATCTGTATGATCAGCTCGGTGGATTCTCAGTCTTCTCTAAGATGGATTTGAGGTTGGGCTACCATCAAATCAAAATCAAGAACGGGGGCATTCCCAAAACGGCCTTTGTTACTCGTTATGGCCAATATGAGTACACCATCATGTCCTTCGGTTTAACCAATGCCCCATCCACTTTCTCTCGGTTAATGAACTCGATCGTCATAGAGTATTTGGATAAATTCTTCGTGTTATACCTCGATGATATACTCATCTACTCCAAGAATGAGGAAGAACATGCTAAGCATCTAAGGCTAGTATTGATGAAACTTCGAGAGCATCACCTTTATGCCAAATTCTCTAAATGTGAATGTTGGTTGCCAGAAGTGACCTATCTAGGCCATGTAATCTCTGGTAAGGGTATTACTGTCAATCTCGGGCGAGTTCAAGCCGTTTTTAATTGGACTCCACCTGAATCGGTTAAGCAAGTTTGAGTTTCCTTGGCTTAGCGAGCTACTTCCGCCACTTTGTCGAGAACTTCTCCAAGGTTGCTGAACCTCTAACAAAACTCCTCAAGAAAGATAAAAAGTTTGAGTGGACCCCACAGTTCGAGCACGGTTTTCAGGAACGGAAAAGACGTGTGAGATGTGTCCCGTACTTGTACCACCAGATTTCTCCAGGGACTTTGTTATCTATTGCGACACCTCGCGAAAAGGACTAGGTTGCATACTCACGCAAGATCGTCATGTAATTGCCTATGCATCATAGCATTTGCATCCACATGAGGAAAATTATCCTACACATGATCTAGAGCTTGCAGCTGTAGACCATGCACTCAAAACTTGGTGACATTACCTTCTCGATAATTGTTGCGAAATCTTCACCGATCACCAAAGTTCCAAATATATATTCACCCAACCGGATTTGAATCTCAAGCAAAGACATTTGATCGAGTTGATCACAGATTACGACTTAGGAGTAACATACACCTCAGGAAAAGGCAATGTCATGGTTGATGCACTAAGTCGCAAATCTCATTGTAACAATCTAATGTTACAACAAAGTCAACCAGTTCTCCATGAGGAATTTTGGAAGCTTAACCTTCACATTGTTGATTCCTTTCCACCTTGGTGGCGAAAACTACTCTTACGGATCAAATCATAGCTGCTTAGAAGCGATATAAAGGTATAACTCGCACCCGGGAGAACATTGCTAGCTGGTTGCTAAATGTTTCTCTATGGATGACCGAGGTGTTGTCTTCTTTGAGAACCGCCTAGTGGTTCCCAAGAACCAGCATCTACGACAGTTGATCCTTAAGGATGCTCATGAATCCCCTCTCACCATTCATCCCAGTAGTACTAACATGTATCAGGACCTACGCCAGACATTCTCGTGGACTAGGATGAAGAGACAAATTGCGCAATATATCGCTAATTGCAATGTTTGTCATGGTGTTAAAGCAGAGCATCAACGGCCTGCTGGCACCCTTAAACCTTTAGCTATTCCTGAATGGAAATGGGATAAAATTGGTATGGATTTCATCACCGGTTTTCCCAGGACCAAGAGAGGGAATAACGCTATCTTCATTTTCATCGACCGCCTTTCCAACGTAGCCCATTTCCTGCCTATTCGAGAGAGTATAACCGCTAGTCAGCTAGAAGATTTGTATATCTCCTGAATAATGCCTCTCCATGATGTTCCATTGGAAATTAACTCGGATCGTGGAAGTCTCTTCACCTCTCGATTGTGGGAAAGTTTCCAAAATGCTATGGGAACCCATCTCTCCTTTAGCACCGCCTTCCACCCTAAATTAAGTGGTCAAGTAGAACGCGTCAATCAAATTCTGGAAGATATGCTCCGAGCTTCTATTATCTCATTCGGAATGGATTGGGAGAAATGCCTTCCATTTGCCGAATTTGCTTACAACAATAGCTATCAATCTAGGTTGGGCAAAGCTCCTTTTGAAGTTCTCTATGGGCGAAGGTGTCGAACGCCTCTTAACTGGTCAGAAACCGGGGAAAGACAATTCTTTGTCCCAGATATGATCCAGGAAGCAGAAGAGCAAGTTCGCATTGTTTGTGAAAAGTTGAAAATAGCCCAATCACGTCAAAAGAGGCAATATGGTCATAAACATAAGGCTATGACTTTTGAAGTTGACGAGAAGGCTTACCTTCGGGTTACTCCTCTAAAGGGAACCCATCGCTTTGGTATCAAAGGCAAATTGGCTCCTCGCTACATTGGGCCCTTTCACATTTTGGCCAAACAAGGAGAAGTTGCCTACTAGCTGGAACTACCTACGCACCTCTCTAGAGTTCATGATGTCTTCCAAGTTTCTCAACCCACGCGTTGCTTCTCGGATCCTATATGTGGAGTGGACCACGAAATGCTTAATCTTCAAGATAATCTCACATATCAAGAATATCCTGTTCGTATCCTTGATCAAGCCGAGCGTACCACTCGACGCCATAACATCAAGTTTCTCAAGGTTCAATGATCACACCATTCTGAGAAAGAAGCCACTTGGGAAATGGAGGATCGTCTTCGACTTGAGTACCCCACCTTCTTCCCGAAGGATCCTAAATCTCGGGACGAGATTTTTTTGAGTGGGGGTGAGTTGTCACAACCCTAGTCAGTGCATGCATTAGAGTGACTACATCTTGTCTACTTTGCTCAAAAAGTTGGAAATGGGGATGACAGAACCCCCAGCACCCCCTTAATCCAAATAGGGTTTACTAAAATCTTTTTTAATGAACCTGAAATGCCCTTCTAAAATCTAAAATGTTCATCATCTTTGCCTTGGTCTAGAACCTTTCACAAAAATGGTGCACAATTTTCTAGGACATCCTAAGGTCACTGGATTAAATCATATGTTATTTGCATTATGACATTTAAATGCTATAAAACATTTTAAATGTCCAAATAATCATAAACCGAAATGTTTATTGTTGAATATATTCTATATAGTGGGCATGAGAAGTTTCATGATTTTTAAAAGTGCCTAAGCATTTTTAGAAAAGCTAAAAACTTACAGAAAGAAAAGAAAAACAAAAAGAAAGGAAAAGGAACTCAGCAGGCCAACTTACCTAGCCGACCCACCTGGCGGCCCAACACTATGCTGGCCCCCGCCAGCCAGCTGCTTCTTCCCTACCAGGAAGGCAGGGAGGTGACATCTGGCACGCCCGAGCTCGCCATGGTGTCAGCTGCTTGCCGCCCGACGGTACAAAAAAAAAGACACAACTGTGACATTTTGGGCCGAACAAATTTTTTTCTGTCATAGTTATGACACTTCTATGACAATAATTGTGACAAAACCCGGTATCATCATAAATGTGATGGGCTCCTACTGCTATTACAAAAAATCATGACAGAAAATGGGCTTTTCATCCTGGGCGGGGTGGAGACGCACCTGCATGACATTCTTTGGGTTGTCCATGACAGAAAAAATCGTGGTACAAGCGAGGGCGAGGAAAATATCGGGGAGTTCCCGGTTACGTGGGTGGTAGGGGGCCGAGCGATGCACATTTCTCTCGTACCATACGCGCGTGGGTGCGAGGCGTTGGGCTCTAACTGAACCCGAGCGAGGCGCCGCCTAAGTGAACCCGAGCGATTGCACTATAGGCTACGCATTACTGAACCCGAGCGATCGAGCAATTCCTTCGCTACTGCTGCTAACTGAAGCCGATTGATGCTGCCTCTGGATGAACAGTGAGCGTTGCTGGGGGCCGGGAGTTGGATGAACAATTCCCAGTTGGGGTTGGATGAATAGGACCCCGTGGTGTTGCCGGTGGATGAACAAGACCCTGATCGATTGAGTCGGTTGGGCGTGGATGAACAGGACCCCGTGGAGGGCTAGATGAACAGGACCTCGTGGAGGGATGGTTGAACAATAGCCGGTGGAGGGATGGTTGAACAGTAGCCGCTCGAGGGCCAGATGAACAGTAGCCCATGGAGGGGTGGTTGAACAGGAGCCCGTGGAGAGGGCTGACTGAACAATAGCCGGTGGAGTAGCACGCAGTGTAGGCTGGATGAACAAGAGCCCGTGGATGAACACTCGCAGGTGGAGGCTGGACGAGGTCGACGGTGGATGACCAGTAGCCCGTGGAGGCTGGAGGAGGTCGACGGTGGCGATGAACAATATCCCGTGGAGTCCTGTTTTGCGGTACGCCACACCCCTCCTGATGAACAGGACCCCCGTTTCGACCGTCGCGTTCCAACACAAGTCCATTTCCTCCGTTTTGCGGTACGCCACACCCCTCCCGATCAACAGGACCCCGTTTCAACCATAGGAGGTCCAATAGAAGTCCGTTTCCTCCATTTCGCGGTATGCCAGACCCTCCGATGAACAGGATACCGTTTCGAACATGGCCGATCGAACACAAGGTGGTTTCCTCCATTCTACGATACGCCATGCCTCGTTTCCATCAGTTGTTCCATCCGAGCCCTCCCGATGAACACGACGATGCATTCCATTCTGACCCAGCCAGTTGGCTCCCCGTGAACATGACGACGACACTATTTCTCTATTCCGACCTAGCCATGTACACGAGGCATGGCCATACGTATGCGTGAGTAGACGTTTGAGAGACCCCCCCATATGTACGTACATGGCCGTATTTACTTTCTTGCACCCTGGTCGTTGTACGTAGGTGTATATGCTACGTGCACGCCTCTACAACGACACGTACACGCCTCTACATCGACCAGTATGTACGTACACGTTCGCGACCAGAATGACAATGATATGTATGCTTCGATCAGGTGGGTCCCGACTGTCAGGCACTTCCTTGCGTGCGAAGATATAGATGGTGGGTCCCAGCAGTCAGGGGGGCGAATCATTTTTTTTGCCCGTAATATGGATGCACTTCCTTGCGTGCGAACATGTAGCTGGTGGGTCCCACCAGTCAGGGGGGAAACCTTTTTTTTGTGAAATACGGTGGCCCATCCGGTGGGTCCCTGCTGTCTGGTGGATGAATAATTATTTTGCACGGAAGAAGGAGGCACTTCCTTGCGGCCATCGTGGACCCAACTTCAGCCTCTCCACGCACAGTACTCTTCCGATGGAAGTCGTTCCTTGACCACATTGACCATGCTGCACCGAGAGCACCATGGTGGTGGACGACGACGATGGCTAGGAAGGGGATGACGCAGAGCCGGGAAGACGCGGCAGTGGAAACCCGCATGGAGAGGAGTAAGAGCGTTCACTGGTTCGGCTGCGGTGTGAGGCTACCATCACCGCAGAATAACAAGGGGTGTGGGTGAGTAGAGGGATGCCCTATCCAGCAGTGGGAGTAGTAGGGGGTGGTGAGTCCTGCGCGGTAGCTCAGCTGGCCATGGGAGGCGGGAGCAAGAAGATCAGAGATTGAAGAAACACGACGGCCATTCGATTGACATCCGACGGTTACGTTTGCTAGAATCGTTTGTTGACGTTTATAATAAATAAAAGTATGTTGCATACGCGTCAACTTAATAGGCCCACAAGTCAGACCATTCCCTCTTTTTCTAATAATTTATATATATCTCATTGCAACTTCTTATGCAATTTATTGCGGTCCGTTTTTTTTGTTGGCCAGGGCCAGGGTTAAAAATTTAAACAAAATTTCACGTATTTCTTTGGGTTCCAAACTATTTTTAATACCGAAATGTCGAGCCATAGTTAAAGTACTTTGAAGATATATTTAAATTAGGTTAAAGCCTAGTGAAATAGGAATATGAAAATGTGAAAAAATTCAGAAATTATGAAGTAATTGCCAATTTGTCATCTATTTTTATATTCACAACCCATTTCATATTACTTTCACGATTAGCAGGCGTCTTGAAAGAGTTGCATCCCATCAGGGCATAGAAAAATAAGTAGGCCTGGATTGGGTATTCTTCAGAAAAAATAAATTGGCCTCATTTTGACAAAGAAAAAATAGCTGGGTTGGTCGCATGGTGAACAAAAAATACAAGGTTGGGCTAGACGGTCCACAACCTAGTTCAAACCCTGCTCTGTCTCAACAATAACAAAAAAAATACTGCTCGAGCAGTTACATCCCAGGTGTCGGCCAATCTTGTGCTGTTCTCTTTTCTATTGACTATATACGCTCACAATGTCGTGGGTCCCAGATGTAAGGAAACCACTAGGAGGAAGAATTTTCTTTTTCCATACGCTAACATGGTGGGCCCCTACTGTCATCCTCTCCAAGTACTTATGTCGATTCCTGTTGTTTGTTGACCATGTTGACAACGTGAGACGGCGGCGCCACGGCGAGCGCACCAAAGCACGCGGAGGACGACGACGAGGCATCGAACATCGGTGTTATTGATTTAGGAGACGGTGGGGCGGCGATATGTACGCTGAGGCGCCGCCAGCCGTGGGAGGCGGAAGCAGGCGGCCCCGCCGGCGCTGGTTTGGTTTTGGCGGCTAGTGGAAGATAGGACTGAAGAAATACGACATACTGTAAAAGCAGCAGGAGTACTTAAGAACCTTAACAGAAACCAGCACGGGCATTTAACAACCATAGTTGAAAGCAGTATGAGTACTTATACAAGTTCAACCGTACAAAAGCACACCTCGAACAGTGCTACTTTGCCTATAGTTAACCAATGATGAGGCCGCCAAACCCGAGGACAAGGCCCATGCGCCACCCCGAGCATCCACAACCTTCTGAAAGCGTCTTCAACTCGCAATGTGGTCAATAAACAGGATATTCGCTTTAGAGTCATGGAAAATAAGGAACATAATCTTCTGTCCTATTCTCCAAGATGGACGGGCCTTCATTATTTGAGACCACCCATGAATAAGTATCTTTTCACCTCCACGGGGAAAGGATATGGTCGACATAAACATCATGTTGTGACCAAGCGCAAGTCTGACCCGACCATGGTCAGGCATCTGTATAGCAACTATAGAATTGGGTAGTTTCCATTTCAAGAAGATCACATATGTACAACCGTGTATAAGCAATAGTTTTTGAACAACATATATAACAGAAAACAACTCGTACCATAAGTTTCTCGACTCTGTTGGACCTAGTCAACGAGTGCAGCAGTGGCACACATATCCCACATGGCCATCCACCATTGGAACGCCCCACAAGGACCTCAAGACAATCAATAAAGTGTCGGAACTTGTGGATGTCGTCCGAGTCAACTTCAGTGCCATCAGTAACAACTGAGTTCTTACAGAATAACAAACGAGCAACCTGCTTAACTCTGAAAAAACATACACATGCCACCAAATATAAGATAATATTAGTTAGAAGTAGCATCTTCATGAGAGATTTGTTGCTAGTTCTAAATTTAAATTGTGACTAGTTAGACAAAATAGGTGGATTAAGAAGTAATCGAGGCAACAAGCAAGAACCAGATACAAAACTAACATGGATGAACAATTGGAATGACGTCGGGGTGCAAGATCGCAGTGAACATGAGACCAGGTTCTCCTATTTCCATCAACATTCGTGCGCCAAATTTCAGTCTGTAACACTTGAGAAAATTTATCCAAGTTCAGCTATAAAAAAAGAAGCGATCTTCTTGGTTCATGAACCCAACTCGGAACTTATATCTATGGCTTGTCTTCACTGTGACCATTAAACTAGTGTATTCAGTTATGGCAAGGCTGGGCATCTTGAGTACATGTGTTCTGGTAGAGCAAATAATGCACCACAGGGAAATTTATATGTGAACACGATGTATTCCCTATCCAAATCTAGAAATAATTTCCTCCTTCACATTAGTGTTGACCATCGTACTAGTAGTACCATTTAACCAAATATAGCAATCCAAATTTCCAAATTAGTCGACAACATGTTCAAAAAACCCCACCCTCCCGGATAGAAAAGAGGAATCAAGGAACATACTGTGCGCGTTTTAAAATCTTGTGTTCGGATGAGAAGGAACAAGTGTGGCGTCTCGCCGAGGGCGCAGAAACATGTAGGGTCCTTGCACTTTGGGCACTACAAATGAAACACACTAGATTCAGTAGGAAGAAAAATGCATCAACGGCGGCGGCCGCCATCCTAGGATTACCCGCGACCAAGGGACTTGGATTTATCGGGGGTGGATGAAGAATTTGTACCTGGTTCTCCATGAGAAAACCCTATGCAATCGCTGAGAGGGGGTTTTCTCTGAACAAGCAGACGAGGGAGATCATTGGGCATTACTATGACGCTACGACCGGGGAGTTTCTACCATGCAGTTGTGCACTCTAATTTGGTGCATATGCCATGTGGACCCCGTTGCCGGATGCCCCACATATCAGCAAAAGGAAGTAGAAAGACAGGAGTAACTAGTTACACATAAATATATTTTTAACAGAGAGATACTCCCTCTCTGAAGAAATATAAAAATCTTTTATATCACAACTTTATACATAAGAAAAATCAAGGGGAATATATATAACATATATAATTATAAAAAACGTAGTTATTTTTAACACAGTATAGACGAGTTGGTGATGATGGTGTGCGTGCCATCCTATAATATAGGTCATCCAATTTATATCTCACGGATAGGAAGGAAACTATGGAAATTTTGCAAAAAGGTACCCACACACCTCTCCACAATTGCAAATAAGGCATTCCCTTGTTCATCCTTTTCTCTCACAAGATAAAATACTCATACAATGCATCCTGATGTAACATGCAACGTACGGGCATTATGGGGGTTCAACTGAGAATATAATACTAAGATAGGCTCACGGTTCTAGACTTTGGGACGCCGACCCACCCTATGTTTGGGGGGCCATGTGTTCTACCTTAGCGCTTTTCATATTGCAAGAGATCGGTACGACGCTGCTTTTAGATGCTATCGCAAGTCGAATACACAAAATTGAATAAAGCACGACTGTTGTTGGAATGAAATCGAACGACAGTTCCTAACCAACAATGAGAGTTGCAATTCTATCAACAATATACCATGTGATAAATAATATTGTCGTACTACACAACAAAAAAATACACTTCCGTGATGATACATGTTTGTCACAGTAGGTCATGTTTTTTGTCATGCATGTACATCCATGACAAATTTATGACAGAATCAAGATAGTCATACCTATGCTGTGGTAGAAGTGTTCCATGACATTACCAAAATTATCATCACAGAAGTGTCCACTTCCATGACGATAAATCGCGCGTCACAGAAGTGCTTTCGTCAAGGGTGACCGACAGGTGGCATCCACCATAATAGAACGTCATTAAGCTATCAGGTCGGGATTTGGATCCGATAACCCGTTAACAGCCCCGACCAATGGGGATTTTCCACATGTAAAATCATCATTGGCTGGAGGAAACATGTGTCGGCTCGCCGTTGGGACAGATGTCATCCACTCATTGGACAGAAGGGGCCTATGATACGTCGACACGTGACACGGCCCAACAGAGGCCCATTCCTATGAAAAGGCCGGCCCATTTGACTTGGTCAAAAGGTGGCGGGCCGGCCCATGTAAAGCCTGTTAATAGCCTGTTCGCATATAGCCCATTTAGAGCCCGCTAACCCAAGGCCCGTTACGCCCTATCCGAATTAAGCCCAGTAGCATCATCTGGGCCACCCAATATGATTCCAGCCCGTGTTTACTTCTGGCCCATGTATGGCCCATGACGTCTTTCGGCCCATATGAGGCCCTATGTAACTCTTGGCCTATTAACGGCCCGTAGTGAAACTGGCCCGTAATGAACAGTGTATTACTTTACACCCATTAACGGCCCGTGGTGAAACTGGCTTGTAAAGAACAGTGCATCACTTTATACCCATTAAGGGCCCGTTATTCCGTTGGGCCGTTTCCAGCCCATGTTATCTTTCGGCCTTCTCAGAGCCCATTTATTCTTGGGCTCATTTCCAGCATTCGTTTACTTACGGCCCGTTACTGTCATTTTCTGCTTATGGGACAAATTCAGCCCGTGGTTACAGTCAGCCCGTTGGTGGTCCATTAACAAATTGGGCCGTTTTCACAGCATCATGAAATATGGCCTATTAACGATGGCCCATTATGGTCGGCCCATGAACGGACGATTCCAACTCTAGCCCGTTTACGGCCATAATGCGGCCTGTTATTGGCTCATGTTTGGCCAATCGATCATACTACCCGTATAAGGCCCATTGATGATACGGCCCGTAGAAGGCCTATTTTTTTAGTGGCCCGTAGAAGGCCCATTGTTTCTACGGCCCGTGGAAGGCCCACTGTTTCTACGGACCGTAGGTGCAGTGTCACTACAGTAAATATTAGCCCATGGTTATTGTGGCCTAGTTTTAAAAAATAGGTTGTTGCAGCCACTAGCAAACCGCAGAAAAATAACTGCACTGACTACAAGCAAACAAATAAACAAAGACAACAAGGAAATAAATAAGCAAGCAACTTACACTAGGCTATCATGGCTATTACACATATTACATCCACTGGGCATCAAAGTTCGCCACCAGTGCAAATATAGGGAACACAGCTGCATATAAACGCCGTAGCAAACCAAGTCCAGAACTGAAACCACTTCAGAAGAGCTCAAGAAACAATATCCTGGGTACCCATAATGCTGGCAAGATGCTTAGCAAGATTATTAACTTTCTCTTGTTTGACGCTTAAGTCCTCCAGCGCCTGTTGCTGCACCAGAAAGTATGCATCTGTATTCTGCAGGGACTTCCTCAATCCTTCGGCTTCCTGTCGCATAACATCTGATCGATGTCTTTCAACTTGAAGTTGAGACTCAAGAAGCCGAACTGATTCAGGCAACGAGTTCGAAGAGCTGGTTCCAGCAGTGGTAGCCAGTAACTCGAACACTACATCAAGACAGGACTTTGGGGTTGTCTCGGTGTCCTCAATATAGGTTTTATCAGCTTTCTTGGAGACCAACAGGAATGTCTCACTATCTTGAACCTTATCTGCATTACTTCCTTTACCATTGCATAACAGGGTACTCTTCTCCAATATTTTATCCACGTTCTAAAAGGGAAACAAACAAACACATCTCAGGTTTACAATGTAGTATGTTAAACTCATTTTGGTAAACCAGTTCAGTAGTAAGGTGGACAGGATAACAACATGAAACAAACATATATCTATGTAGTATGGTCACTCCATGGTCTATATCATTCTAGTTTATGTTGCCAAATCAAGATAGATACGGTTCGAATCATATCTATTTAAGACAAAGCAACATAGACAGAATATAAGTGTGGGAAACTACACAGCAATAACAACACTTGTAATGTGCATGGCATGAGAACATGACTGTTTACTCAATTGAAACTGAAATCAACATAGAGCAAGTTACAACTGCAAACAGCCAAACACGTTGAAGAAACAGGTTTAAAACATACCTGTTGCGCCATTGGAGTTTCAATTGCATTGTTCAAATTTGAAATTGGTTGGTATCAGTAAATATAGTGATGCAAGAGCAAAGTAGTATGAACCATAGCTACGGAACCTGACCTGAGAACAATTCTTCTTCTGCTTTAAGCATTGACTTCGGGTTCGGAGTGGTGGTCCTCGTGATTTGGGCACTGCAGTTGCCTTACTAACTGCTTGTGTTTGGGTGCTCTATGGTGGAGACAGTGCTGTGTCAACGGGAACAGGGTGTCTATCTGCTGGGGTTGGGGTTAGAAGGGTGTAGCTGTTTCTCTGTCCAACTGGGTAGGGGTACAATCTGCATGAGTGTGGGTTATGTGTGGTGGGGCTGATTCTTGGGCAAGTACAACCGTGGTTCTATTTGCATCGACAGGTAGCACAATCTTTTCGGAAGACTGTGTTTTTACTCCCACAGATACTGCCATCACTCCCTCCAATTGAAATGGCTAATAAACAAGAAAAGTAATTGAATGTACAGACATTGTAAGATAGACATCTGCAATGGATAGTAGGGAAGAAAACAGGGCATGAAATAATTCACATTTATGTTGTCTAAGCAAACAGAATAGCAGGACATAATTTCACATATATGATGGCTAATTAAATAGGATAGCATGATACAATTTCACATGTATGATGGCTAGCTAAACAGGATAGAATGACATACTTCAAAATATGATGACTATGTAAACAAGATGACATGATATAACTATACGATGTGTCTATTAAAGTGGTTTGCATGCCATAAATCACAAACATGTCGTCGATGGAAACATGATGGCATGATATAATTCACGGATAGAATGACATAATTTAAAATATGATCACTATGTAAACAGGATGAGATGATATAACTATATTATGTCTTTAGAAAATGGGTTGGCATGCCATAATTCAGATACATGCTGTCTATGTAAACATCATGGCATGACATAATTCAAATATATGATTTATATACTAAGGAAGTTAGCAGAGGGAAATTGCATATATGGTGTGTCAACTAAGGAGATGGCATTCAATATTGTGTATATGATGTAAAAAATAAGCATTGCAATACAACATATGCATTATATGAGTAATATAACCCTGCCAAGTTTGAGCATACACCTCAGGGGGGATAATAGGACTAGTCATCTGCCTCTGAATCCTCCTCTGAAGAGCTATCTGTAACCAGCAAGATACCTGCTTCAGCAGGTAGCATTGTCTGCTCTGAAGACCTTGTTTTCACTCCAGATTTCTCCATCACCAATTCAAATGGCTGATGCACAGGAAGAGCAGTTGAATATACAAACATTGTCAACAAAAGCAATGAGAAATACAAAAAAGGACGGCATGATATAATTCACATATATGACGCTTGCCTAAACAGCATGGCATTGCATATTTCACATACATAATGCCTTGCAACAAGATAACATTGCATAATTCACATATATAATGTCTTGCAACAAGATGGCATTGCATAATTCACATATATGATAATTAGACACTAAACAGGTGGCATTCACAAAAGCATGTCTAAACTAAGCAAATGACATAGCAATGCAAGATACCATACACACGATATGAGTAACATAACAGTGCCAAGTTAGGGCATGCACCTCGGGAGGGAAATATGACTACTCATCTGTCTCTGAATCCTCCTGTGAGGAGCTATCGGTAACCAGCAAGACATGCGCTTCGTCAGATCACATTGTCTGCTCTGAAGACCTTGTTTCCACTCCAGATTTTTCCATGACCGTGCCGAATGGCTGATGCACAGGAAGAGTAATTGAATGTACTAAAATTGTTGACAAATTTAACACATAATAAAAAAATGATGGCATGATATAATTCACATATAAGATAACTGGCTAACTAGGGTGGCATTGCAAAATTCACATATATGATGCCAGGCTAGACAAGATGGCATTGCATGATTCACATATATGATAAAGAAACAAAACAGATGGCATTGACACAAAGCATGTCTAAACTAAGCAGATGACATCTTTAATGTATACAGTAAGCAATGCAAGGCACCATATGCATGATATTACCAACATCAGCATGCCAAGTTAGAGCGAAGACCTCATGGGGTAAATAGGAGTGGTCTTCTCCTTCTGAATCCCCCTCAAAACAGTTATCTTCCTCTTGATTACGATCCGAAATTGGTGGCAGGGGGCTGCCTTTGCGCCCACCATGGAACCACGTCTGCATGAAATTTTATTGCCACGCAAGGCTCGTCTCTTTTGCTCTACATGATCAGTTCCATTGTGTACAATAACTGGCATGCATAGGAATAAAACATAGTGATATAATGTAAGGAGTGCATGCACAAATCCAGAGTGATGGTAGCAAACTGTGGATAGACCCAAAACCAATGATAGCAGGCAGATAATAGCTTTAGTTAAAAAATATAGATAATGGCTCCTTTAATGTTTGTTTGCACCCAACGTGAAACTCATAGTAGACACCGGAGATTAACCAGATAGTAGACAGATAGTACTGATTGCTACCCCAATATGTACCCCACAACCATTTAAAAACTCAAGTTTCAGCATTAGTTTGGACATGACTCAGAGTCTAATAGGTGAACACGACAATAATGTAGCATCTCATCATATTAAGCGACGCATAACGTAAGCAGACACGGAAGAGTGCAACCTCTCTTGCGAACCCGTGTAGTCCTCAAGGTCATTTGCTCAGTTGATGATGGTAATGCAGTTGTCATGGCTGCCGGCGGCGGGGAAGAAGATCTGAGGCGGCGAAAGACAGTCTGGAGAGCGGATCCCTGCTCTGGTGAACCCTTCCATCGTTGGAGCAGCTGAGCTGGGGTGGAACACAGCGCCGCAGGAGCAGGACAAACCACACAAGGTTTTCTTTGACACATATCTGTAACAGAAGTAATTGAGTAAGGGCTTGTTTGAATTTGAGGATTCTAACAATGCAGGGATAGGAAATAGACAGGAATAGGATAGGAATGCACGCGCAAAACAGAGAATTTAAAAACATAGGATTTCTGCCAATCTGGTTGTTTGATTCACAACAATTGGAAGATCACAGGATGCAAAAAAGCATGGTGAGATTAAGTCAAACCACAATAAAATGTACGGTTATAATGCTATTAAGCTACTATGTCTTAGTCTTGTACTTGATGAATAGGAATATGAAAAGGAGGAGAAGTGGAAATTAGAATTCCTACGGTTTTTCTTTCAAGGAGACACTAAAGGAACAAATCCTACAGTTTTCCTTTGCTCCATTCCTTTGCACCAAATTCATGAAAAGTAGTACCATAGGAAACTTTCCAATTCCTATGTTTTTCATTCACTTTTCCTTTCAAGCACTGGAAATTCTAGTAGGCAGGCTTGAGCAAGGAAAATCCTACACTAAAAAATGTTTTTGCGCTACTTCTATTACTTTGGACCCAGGCCACTACCATACTATCTCAACTCCCAGGCCCATCGACAAATGCACAGCTCAAACGCGCAGCGATAAATGATGATGGCGTTCAAGAGAGTCCATCACGGATAGCTAAGTTGTCTGGTACCTCACTGCTTGTCATATAGTAGGATAAAATAATCGTATTTCCCGTTACTACGAGTGCTCAGTGGACAATATATATAACATGTAGAGTAAAAAAGAGATGCAACAAGTGTACAACCTCTTTGGCGAAGCCATGTCGATCTCAGCGTGATTGGGTTGGCCGGTGAGGATGCTCCGACTGACTTTGCTGTCGGAGGAGGGGAAGAAGATCTTAGGCGTCTGGAGATGGAGCCCGAGGTACTGCTCCGCTGTGATGGAGGGTTTCGTTGTTGGAGCAGCTCCGGTGAGCGCATGCATCCTGGGCGGAGCTCAAGCCCCAGCCTCTCAATGCATCTTCAAGCAGTTCGCCCGCGAAGTGAATGCAGTCCTCCCCAAGATCGACGCCACGCGCCTCCTCAGGTGGTCGGCATGCGCCATCACGTTCAGCTCAGCGGATCAGCTCAAGTGCGCGGCCACAGCCGGAGTCCTCCCGATGCTTTGCTCCCCAGTCATCAGCAACGTGCAAGTCACCAGGACCCTCATCGACGGCGGGGCAGGGCTCAATGTCCTGTCCGTAGAGACATTCAACAATCTCCAAGTGCCTTACGATCAGCTTCAGCCAACCAAGCCTTTCTCTGGAGTCACCGATGGCTCCATGGTTCCGATTGGGCAGATCTGCCTCCCTGTCACCTTTGGGGCGCGCAACAACTACCGCACCGAGCTCATTGACTTAGACGTCGCCCACATTCGCCTGCCATACAACGCCATCTTCGGGTACCCAGCTCTCGCCAAGTTCATGGTCGTGACTCATCAAGGCTACAACGTCCTCAAGATGCCAGGAAGCGGTGGAGTCATCACGGTGCCTTGTGAAGAAAGAGACGCAGTGTGCTCCCTGGAGCGAGCTTTTCAGGCCGCATCACTTGAAGGCCCAGATCGCAGGAGCGGGAGGATCCCTGAGACAGCTGCAAAGAAGAAGAAGACATCGCCAGGCCCGACACCTCAGGAGGCAGGCCCCTCAGGGTCTGCGCTTGCTCAGGGGGCACCTCCTTCTGTCGCATAGGAAGGCGCGCCCGGCGCCCTCCTCAAGCAAGGCTCGGGGGCTCCCTCCTGGAGGGCCACCGACCTTGCTAAGGTCACAAGGGAGGCGCTTGGGCACCACGTGGAGGTGTGCTTCAAAGCACGTTTCCCTCGGGAAGGAGCAAGGCAAGGAGGTCCAAACCCTCAGGAGTTCGTCAGTCAGATCACGCAGGAGTTGCAGGAGTCAAGAATCATGAGTGGCAGCCGCCGCTTACCTGCCGTAGCTCCCCATCCAGGAGAGGATGGTGGGCTGCGCGTCTGCATCGACATCCCAGGGCTCAACCGAGCCGCCTCTGTAGAGCGCTTCTGGCCCTCACACGCGGGGCACTGCGAAGGCCCACCCCACAGCTATGTTCGCATGCCCTACGGCTTGCCGAACACGGCCGTCGCGTACCAGTGCCTCATGAGGAGCATCCTGGAGGCTATGGAGGCCAGGCGTTCCGCAGCCCTGGCGGAGATGGAGATGGTCCACGAGGAGCCACCAGCGCCTCTAGAACCTCCCGATGCTCCTGGGCCTGGGGGCTCGTGAAGATCGGCTTCCGCAGCCCACGACGTCTGCTACTTCAACACCCCTTCGCCTTTAATGCTATCAGGTGACATCCATCAAGTTTTGTTTCCAGCTGGGAGCGCCCCCAGGGCTGCATTATTCCCAGGCCGCATGGGTCCGTCCCTGCGGCATGTATCCCCTTTTTACTTTATGTTCCTAGCTCACTTTGTTGGGGGCGCCCCTCGGGCTGCATCATCCCCAAGTCGCTCGGGCCAGACCCTGCGATGTCTGCCTTACCTGCATCTATCTAAATGAACTCGCTTCTTCATGATTAACGTGCTTGACCTAGTTGCCCGCTCAACTGACACCAACCGATGGATCTGCTCCACAATGGCACAACGCTTGCGCATGGGTCCGTCCCTGCAACGCCGAAAAACCTGAATGGCTGAGCTCTGGCCGCGGCAGCCCCGCACAGCGGCACCTTGTCAGGCCTTCAGTGCCTCGTCAACTCTCCAAAGCAACCAACGGCTGACTGCCGCTTGTCATAGCGGACTCTTGTTCTTCTTGTGGTGGGCCTGCAAGATCCCTTCAAGGAGCAGCGCCAGGCGAGGCCCTCACGGCATCTTCTTCACCCTCGTCCGCGCGAACCGCTTGCACGTTAAAGGGGGGGCACCTGAGCATCGTGACTCATGGGCTCCTACTGGCTCTCCAGCCCTCACCCTCTGGCCTTGTCCACGGCATCGCGACCTGGCATACCAGCGACGGCTGAGACCCGCTCGAGGGCCGGGACCCGAGGACGTATAGCAGAAAGGGGAGCAAAGGCGAGAGGGAAGAGGCATGCGGGGACCTCGCCGGGCAACCCCTCGCCGGCCGATGCCCGGATCTAGCATCGCACCAGGAAGCGGTTCCTGACTCTCGAGATAAGTCACCCTCCGGAAACACTAGCTATCGCAGCACCGTCTCCGCATCTAATGCAATCCCGTGTTAGCAACTTCGCGTTCCTTTCTCACCGAACGATGGCTGCTTGAGCGCTAAAGGGGACCTCCTGAGCATCGCGACTCAGGGGCTCTTGCTGGACCCTGGGCCACTCACCTCCTGGCCTAGACCACGGCATCGCGACCTAGCATACCAGCGATGGCTAAAGCCGCCTTGGGACCGGGACCTGTCGGCACAGAGCACCAAGCCCTCGTGAGGTTTGAAAGGAAGAACTAAGCTAAGACGGAATAAGCATCTCGCACTACTTCATGGCAAGGACTATATTAACAAACAGAGCCACAGGCATCTTGCAAGCCCCCACGGGGCGCGCTTTCCGATTCCTCGCAAGGAACAAAGGGAACAGGTCCTAGAGAACGCTAACTATGCGTGCCTCCACAAAAGACGCCATCATCAACAGTGGGCCGTCAGGCACAGGCGCCAACCTCATCAAGATCAGAGGCGGCGGCGGCCTAACGATCCCATCCTGCACCGAGAGCGGCGCAGGCTCGGTGGCTCGAAGTTGTCGCCATTCGTCTCCGAAGTCGCGTAGAGCTCGGCGGAGTCGTCGGATCCTCCGGCGCCCCCGCCGCCTGAGGAGCCGCTGAGGGAGCGGACGGCGAGACTGGTCCTCGCCGCGGCAGGGCCCCGACCACCTCTCTCAGGGGTACACTCCAGTCGATGTCCGTCCGCGTTGAACACCTTGAAGAGCATCATGGAAGCGCCGTCGTACTCCAGGTGGATCACGAGGGTGCCCCTCGTCCTGCAGACCCGGGCGATGTCGCCCCAGCCTCAAGTCATGAATACTTTGCCCGGGGCGATGACCTCGACCTCTGCTTCAGTCGCGAGGGTGTTGCAGCCGGTGTGCTGCAACCAGAGCTCCAAGTATCCCCCCTGCGGCATCACGAAGGCGAAGGAAGGAGGAAGGTGAATCCAAGGCCAAGGAGGCATGGCGGCGTGGAGCACAAACTCTCAGGAGGAGCCATCGGCGTGAACTCCAGGAGGGACAATGCACACCGCCGTGATCCGCCGGCGCTGACGGCGGCATCGTCCATGGCGCTCGACATCATCTCCTGCAGGGCCCTCAAGGTGGGCGTACAAGGGCAGCGGGAACCCTGGCGGCGGCCGCTCGCACCAAGGCCTCGACACCTCCTGCCGGGCGCCCTCACCTCGACAGCATAGGGCTAGCCGTTTCTTCGGCGGATGCGGGTGGGGACCCTCTCGGGGAGCCTTTCCCTTCTCTTCCGCGGAGAACCGGCGGATTGGAGCCATTGCGGCAAGGTGGAGCAAGGACGGAGAAGAAGGAGAAGCAAGAAGAGATGGACTGGAAGGGCATGCGTCGTTCCATACTTATAGCTGATGGAGGCCAACCGCCGGCCTCCACGGTCGCAGGTAATCATGACCCGCTTTGCATGCTGGGACTTGACAATTCACGCAGTCGCCGAGGTGTCATGGGGAAGTAGAGCCGCCCACGACCAACCAACCGCCATGTGGCGCTCAAGGCCACGGGCTGTTAGGGCCCGCGGCGCTTCACACTTGCCCCTTCGCTTCTCTGCTCAGCCAAGTCCGGACGCGCCTTGGGCCCGGGGGCTACCGTCGGCGTTCTGGGAATGGGGGTCCCCAGACTTGCCTGCCTGCGGCCTGCGGCATGGCTCAAAGGGCGGCCCAGCATGGCCCATCTTCATCAGCACGAGCTCAAGACCCTCGCGAGGGGCCAAGCCTCGCGGGGTGGACGACAAGAAGCTTCCTCAGGCACGGCCTCGTCAGGCTGGCTCGCAAGGAGGCGGAGAGATCAAGCCGGGGTACCTCACGAGGTGCCCATGATGCAAGCCATGACGACCAAGGGCGCCAGGTGGGCGCCAGCCCGCGCAGTGTCCTCCTTTCCTTTTTGTGCAAAGGGGCAAGCGCAGGCGAGAGCATCAAGCAAAGGCATCCGTTTCGGTGCAACAAGACCAAGACCGTCGCAACAGCAGGAAGGAAGTCATTGTGAAGCCCAAGCCGGCGTCACCACCAGAGCCTTTGGCAGGCGAGGACCAACTTTAGTCAAGATAAGTGTACTAGATGTTCCCCTTCAAAATGGCCAATTGTTGGCGCCCTTCCCACTCAATATTTGGGAAGAGGCCCAGGGCCTTTGCCTATAAATAGGACTAGCCACCCACAAGGACGAACAGAAAGGATCATCATCGGGAAACCAGTAGAAAGCGCAACTGAAGTCCCCCTAGCAGTTCGTCGCACCAGCCAAGAACAGACCCTCGCGAGGCTGTTCTTCATTGTATTGTTCATCATCAGCCCAAGAGGCAATCCACCACACCACAAACTAGAGTAGGGTATTACACCACAATGGTGGCCCGAACTAGTATAAACCCTGTGTCTCTTGTGTTGTTCCTTTCATAGCATAGATCCTAGCGAGGCGGTGAGGTGCAGGTAGGTAGAGGGCGTAATCTCCGCGCCTACCCCAATGTTCGATTCTAGAGGGTCTGCCGGAACCCGAAATCTGATAGAAGTGACACGCAGGCCCGTGCAGGTGCCCATGCACCTGCCAGCGCATGCGCCTACGCGTGCACTAACATGCGCACCCATGCCGGTGCCCGTGAACATGAATGTCTCTCCCGTGCCATTGCCAGTGACTGTCCCCGCGCGGGTGCCAGTGCCCACCTCGGCGGCATGGATGGTCGCCGTCCATCGCTTCCTTGCCCCAACGCCAATCGCCTACTCCCGCCAGTTGACTCGCTCTGAAGTCTAGAACATTTTGGCCTTCCTTGAAGCTAGGCCAACGTCCAGGAGTACGCCAAGATGCTGCCGTCGCCGTCGGTCAGTGTCCCGATTACACACAGAGCACGGTAGAGGAGCCGCTTCCCATTGCAAGACGCCCCCGCCGCCACCGCATAATCTAAATTTGCCATGAAAAACGTTCGGATTGCCATCCTTAAAATCCGAAGGTTTATCATTTCTGTTTATTTTAGATCGATCATCGTATAATTGAAAGTCGGAGTCAGACTGAACGAAATCTATGGTTTGATCGATTGAATGTTCTGCTAGAGCCGTATTAAATTAAATATAAAACGTCATCAAGCCACATGTATTCCTTGTCATCGAACGACCTAGACTGCTTCAATGTCGAGCGCTCAACACGTTTAGTATGCAGTTAATTTCATGCCAAAAATAGTGCTAATCACATAATAACACACAAATAATATCCAACTTAATATACGCATGCACTTAATATACTTCCGAATTAACGTGCATTGCACGTACACATTGACTAGTGCTACTAGTACGTGAAACTGGTGCCGTAACTTGTGAACGCGTCCAGATATGGTCAATGGCAACATCGCCCGCGAGTGCTTCGTGTTTGCTCGTGCGTCTAAACGCAGAAGGGGACGAGAGAGATAGCACACATGGAACCCACCAGTAAGTGAAGGCGAATAGTATGTGCTAACAAGCCGGTCCCACTAATGTACTAAAATAATATTACATGTTATCTGTTAAATAGGCTGTGGTAATATAAAAACATTATATGAACAAACATTTCTGTTCTATGTATGTTGCCTATTGCCCTGCGGCTTGAAGGAGCTGGTCGCATGTTCGATCATCGTCCTTTATTTTTAAATTTATATATGGGTCCAAATTTGTTTCATGACAGGTGGGCCCCACGGTGTGTAGTTTGTAGCACTTTAATTTGTGGGTCGAAATTTCTTCCATTCCAAGTGGACTATTGGTGTGTAGTTTTGTAGCTTATTTATAATAATTAAAGAGAACAACAGAGTTTTTTGCAATAATACCATGGTGCGATGTTGAAGGCGAAAAAGGACGTACGAGAGAGCGATGACCGAGCCAAAGGGAAATCAACTGGGGGAGGTGCAGGGGTTGCAACGGTGTTTGGAGTAGTTGTGGGCCGAATGCTACGAAAATATAATCTAAACCCACCGAAATAAATGCCTACAGAAATTAATCAATGGTTGTAGTGCCCCTTGCAATGTAAATAGCTCCGGCTTTGCGAGAGATGGATAGGTAGCTTCAATGTGTGGAAGATACGGCGTGAGAAAGCTAGGTCAATCAAGAGACATCTAGATAGAGAGACAAAGTGAGTGTGGTCTAACATTCATTGAACATATATATATGCTCTGGAGAGATATTGTCTGGTTGAGCTTTTGGCAATGGTGAGGGCCGTAAGATAGAGCTTGAGAGATGATCCAGTCACATACATGAAGATATATTTTATTTGTGGGAGGAAGCAAGGTCAATCGATTACATATATAAAGGGAGAGAGACTGAGCGAGTGTGGGTCGTCGTGTGATCAAAAGTGTGAGACGGGTTGGAGAGAGTGACCTAGATAGACAATGTGCGTGAGAGAGTATACAATGTGAATATGTCGAATTGAGCTCAAACATGGTGATATATCGTTTTTGTCCGAGAAAGAGCGAGGTCAATCGAGACATACAAAGAGAGAGAGAGAGAGGGGGAGAAAGAGAGAGATAGAGAGAGAGAGGGAGAGATTGAGCGAGCATGGGCCCGCCATGAGGTCGAAAGAGTGGGGGCGGTTTGGATGGCCTGACCTAGAAAAACAATCTGCGTCAGAGAGTATAGGGTGTGTCGATCGAGGCCCGAACAGGGAGATATATCATTTGTGTGTGAAATAAAATGATGTTAATCGAGACTCAAACAAAGGGAGCGAGATTGAGCGAGTGTGGCCCGCTACGAGGAAGAAAGAGTGAGACAGTCTCAAGGGAGTGACCGAGATAGACAACGCGAGTGCGTGTGTACGAGAGGTTGGGGGGCTAGATAGGCAATGCATGTATCTAGCGCGAGAGGGTGGGAGGGAGAGGGAGAGAGAGAGAGAGCTCGGCATGGAGTGCCATGGTGGGTGTGTGAGGTAAATACATTTGGTAACAGAGTATAAAAAGGGGGTTGTGTAGTTGAGAGAATTAGAGATCGAAACATGGAGAGAAAGAATGAACGTGTGTTGGAAACCGATACCTTCCTAAGGTGGTTATGAGAGGGAAATTGACCAATACAGGAAGTATGTAGCGTGTGTGCCGGGGGGGAGTGCTAAAAACAACAATTGAATGTAGATAGTACGAGACATAATTTCGATGTTTCAATTCGGTGTACATTGTAAGATTTGAACAAAGGACCATGCATATGGGTATTTCGAATTCGTGCCATACTAGGTTTCGAAAAGTTGACATTGACTCGATTTCTTGTGCTATTTTGTAGGTCATATGTTTGAATCCATCCAAAAGTTTTCTCACTACCATGGTGTTCATCATATACATATGAATTTGTATTAAAAAGTAGTGTGGATACAGTGAAATGCAAAATCCACGTTAGAATTGGAGATCGCTATGTGACACACACTCTAATTCAAATAACTAATTATGTGACACACACTCGAATCCATGTCAGCGTGGATACCATTTCAAATTTTTTTCAAATAACTCCTCATTAGATAATTTATAGTATCTCATTTCGAATGACTAATTATTTGCAAGGAAAACACGGGCATGTTAATACATACAGATTCGTTTCGAAATGAAAGAAGATTCGTTTGCATTCTCAAATGTAGGCGCACCAGGCAGACCAGGGTCGTGTTGTGGTGGTCACGTGTGTCGGACGGATGCTTAGCACCCAGCCACACACCCCCTCCCTTCCTCCCCCCTCCCCTTAAAAAAAGGACGACGACAAAATAAGTTAACAGTTCCATGTTTCGGATTGAAATATCTGGCGGCCTCAATTCCAGCACTGCAATATCTCCCTTCTGCACCGTTCCCTTCCGCGCCCAGATTGCTCAAATCCCTAATTCGCCGCCAACCAAAGCAAAGTTCGAATCAGCCCTCGTCTTGTCTCTTTCTCCACCTATGTGCCGGACGATGACGACGAAGACGACGGTCGCGCTTCCTCATCTACACCCTCGTCCACCACACCGTGTGGGCCACTGACAACTTCGGCCGCCACAACCGACGTGCCTCACAGACACCGACTTCCACCGCACCAGGTGCGCTTCACCGAGGCCGTCTCCCACCTCATCGGGGCTAATTCACCGAGCACATCGTCGCACCTTCGCCCCCCCGAGGCCATTGGGGCTTCACCAACGGTCTCGTCCCCCGTATCATAGTGCTCCGCTGCCACTGAAGATCTGCATCCGTGCACGGCCAGCCAACGCTGGGCATCACCCTCAACGGCTCTGAAGTAACCCAACCTCTAGCTATGCTTGCATGCCCAAACGCCGGCCCGAACTAGGTATCCACACATCACTCCCTTGTGCACTGTTCCGATGATGTTTGCATATCCTTTCACTACTCTCTTAGCTTACACGCCTATGAAACTCTGACTTTAACTCTTATTTCTTCTGGAGATATCATCTGAAACAAGAAAAACCATTTTTTTAGCAAAGAATGACGGCACTACGGGATCTAGTACACATCATGCTCACCCGTATAACCTTCTAAGTATCTTTCCTCCGGTACAACAGCAAGGTTGATTCCTCTTATTTGATCAACCATTCGCCGTGTCAAAAATGCAGAGGGGGATGCAAGGAGCACAAGGCATGCACATCCAAGCAAGTGGTAACATGGACTCGTACATGGAACATCCCAAGCGCAAGCAGAGCTGCAGTGAGCCTGTACAATGAGCTAGCGTAAGTACCTACATTTCATTCAATTCGTACTGGCATGTGTCTATGATTTGTATGTAGTGGCGGATCCACGAATTCAAGTTACCAGGGGCGAACATTTAACTTCAAAAATACGATGGCACTTGCACTACATGAATGAACATAACTTGAGAAATGTGAAGCTACATGCACTTTGAAAACCAGCTAATGATCCAAAGTAGTTTAGATTATAAACACTAAATGATGAAAGCACCAAAAAACACAAAATGCAATACGGTGTACAAGGACTAGAAACATGGTCTGTACCTGCTTGAATTATTCGTTCTCTGGCTGAAAATATCGAAGTGTAATTGCACCTATAACCAGTGCGCAAACTGCAGATAAATATCTCTATCCTGCATAACTATGCCAATAGTTTCAAACAACATAGTAGAAAAGTATATATGCTACATAGTCATGATACGGGGACTTTCTGATAGATGGCCTCGACGTTTCCTCAAGCCATTAAAATGCACTATAATTTGCTTGTTATCAGTGCCTGCAAATCTCTATGTCTCTCCCAACATAGCAGATCATCATTAGACACTAAATCCTTCAATGGGAGCTTGCAAAATGCTTGCATTAGATCCCTCATTAAACACTATATGTTCATCACCAGGAGCATGTAAAATGTTTGCATCAAATCCTTCACTAGCAGTCTGTTCATTAAACACTTCAGGCTCAAGAACAACATGAGCTTGTATGTTTGCACCGGAAACATGATTAGCTATATTAGATTCAGTCAATTCAGTATTGATTGGGGGAGTTATAAAATAAGTAGAAATTGGTTTCATTTTCTCATAAATTCCCTACATACAATAAATTTACCAAAACCGCCAGGTTTAACTATTGGCCAGAAATTGAACAGTTGAATTAGATATAATTAGGGATGTGATGTACCTGCTCGTTGCGCATGCTACTCTTGCAAGCTGCGACTGTCCATTCACGCAAGCTCGATGCCATGCCCGTGCTGCCGCTGCTGCCTCCCACACAGGCTACACCCAGGGTTGGATCTTCATCTTCTTGTCCTTCTGTTCGCTTGAACCCCGGCGACCGCCCTCCAACGAGAGCGCGAGGAAGTGCTGTGTTGGTCTGTCCAGCAGCGGCTAGGTTAGGAGCGAACCAGACTGGAGTCTAGAGCAGAGGAATTGGGAATGTTTCCTCCTGTCGATCGATATGGGAGGTGCTCGTTTGGGCCACGAGCCTGCTATTGGGCCTGCCTTGCAGTTATGTTATTGGCCCATCCAAACTGAGACATTTTTCTTCATTTTTTAGATTGTCTGGTCATCCATTGGGATGAACAAAACTAGCTTGGGCCAACCTCGATGACTCAAACTAGGTGCACACCTTCCAGCCACCCGAGGCGGCCGCCCATACTAGCCCCTATGGTGGCGTCACCCCTTTTTTGCATGTATGATACTATGATTGGGATAGTTAAAAATATTCCATTGGCGCTTTTGATTTACCCACAGAATGGTTGAATTGCTTGTTTCTATGAATTTAGTTCGCCAATAATGTGAAGGATACTAGTCTTTTCATCCTATTGTAGATTGCTTAGATCTCGATATGCCAAATGTAATCGCATGAAATATACAGTAAAAGCTAGTGTGATATGTGTGGCTACAACTAGTCTGACTACACGTCCTCATGTAACATATCAAGGACGCACCATCTTACCAGATTAACCATTCGACTTACCAATGCAGTGTGGGAAGAACGAAGTATTGGGACTGCGTATCCAAGCAATTGATGCCATGGACTCTTTCGTAGAACCTTGTAAGCGAAAAAGAAGTTGCAGTGTGCCAGTACAAAGAGCTAGCGTAAGTTCAGTTACCCTGCTTCTTGGAATTTTAGTTAGCCACTTACTGCAAAATTGTTCAATTACCTTGCTTGGCTTAATTTAGTTTGCTACTGATTACATAATGCCACAACCTGTTAATCCTATTATAGACTGTGCCTATCTATGTGTTTGATACTTGCTGTTAAAAATTACCTGTTTGCCTGAACTTAAATATCTACTTGTTTGTTTAACTGCTTTGCTGCTGCAACAACGGGTTACAATGATGTTAATAAGTAATAACTAATTTCCAGCATCCAATTCAAACTCTTTAATTCCTTGTTTTTTTAACTGGTTTGCTGTTATAACTCCGAGTTGAGATTTTTTGCTAACTTCAACTTTTTTGAATCCAATCGGAACTTTAAAGGCAAAACAGGATAGCCCAAGATCAAAGAGCGAGGTCCCCATGGACGTTGTATCATCCCACAGTAGTGGCACCGGCCCAATCGTGCATTATGAATTGCAAACGGCTGATGCTCTAGAGGCTAAACTAGTGGTAGAAAGAGATTCTGCTTCTGCACTTAGAGATGAAGTTGACATGTTGAGGAAGCAAGGAGCACAATCACAAGCAGTACTCAAGACAACTATTAAATATTTGGTGGATTTCAAAACGAAGCAAGCTGAGACTGACCGCATAGTTAAGGTCCTAAAGGAAAAAAAGGAAATTAAATTCCCACTTGGTAAATCATAGGTGAAATGTTCATTCCATCATTGTATAACCTTTGTGTTGTTTGTTCATGTAATCAATCAAACCATTTGTTTTAGAGATCATGTAATAATTGTTTTTTTGTTTTTTGGTTTGTAATTTTATTTGAGCACAAGAGTGTATTAATTGAAAGACTCGGAGACATTTCATTTTGATTGCTATGCCAGACCTACAAATATGCCAATCGGGCCAAATGGTCATTCAGCAATAATAGTAGTATAGATGGACCATAAGTGGCATGCATCCGAAAGGGCCAAAATGTTGTCGTAGGTTGGCTAAAAAAAAGGATGCTATTGTAGCAAAAAAAAGTTCAGCGGCCTGGCTTATGTATGTTAGTTGATATTATTGATCCATATACTCTATAAGTGTTTATATGTCTGTTAGTTCTGTACATTCTTGGTTGATTGACTTGGTATTTGAATCTTGATACATTGCTTGTGTACATATCTAAATGGGAGTACACATTATGTTGCGTGCACTACAAAAAAAAGACACATCCGTGACATTTTGGGCCAAACAAAAATATTTTCTGTCATACTTATGACACTTCTATGACGATAATTTTGACAAAACCACGTATCATCATAGATGTGGTGGGCTCCTACTTCTATGACAAAAAATCATGACAGAAAATGGGCGGGCTGGAGACGCAGCTGCATGACATTCTTTGGGCCGTCCATGATGGACAAAACCGTGGTAGAAGCGAGGGCGAGGAACATTTTGGCGAGTTCCGGGTTACGGTGGGTGGTCGGGGGGGGGGGGCGAGCGATGCACGTTTCTCTTGTACATGTATGTGCGTGTGTGCGAGGCGTTGGGTTCTAACTGAACCCGAGCGAGGCGTTGGGCTCTAACTGAACCCGAGCGGTTGCACTGCAGGCTACGCGTTACTGAACCCGAGCGATCAATCGATGGCTGTTAACTGAACCAGATCAAGTGATTCCTTCACTACTGCTGCTAAATGAAGCCGGTCGATGCTGCCTATGGATGAA